>NC_084746.1:32107145-32214645 GCF_033978785.1 Entelurus aequoreus | reverse complement strand
AAATAGCAAATCTGTCAAATGATTGCCATATCATAAATGTTTTAAAATGGCTAAATAGAGATATCAATATATATCTATTAATTATCAACAATGTAATAGTGTTGAATTAGTGTCTGGGGGTCCTCAAGGCTCCATTTGGGGACTTATTTTATTCCTAATCTAAATCAATGATTTAAAAAATGTTTGTAAGAATGTATTGCCTCTTATGTTTGCAGATGTTCTCTTTATTGTATTATCACATTTTAATCTTGATTGCTTGACAGGAAAAGCACATGAATAACTCATATTTCTGAATGGTTTAAAGGTAATAAATGGTCACGAAATAAAAAAAAAAAAAAAACTTTCTGACTTCGAGTATGAAAATAAAAAGCTATAATGAAAACAATGCAAGATTATTCATTGATAACATTTAAACTAGCTTGGGGCCTCAAACCAAATGTTTAGGAGTGATCGATTCAAAAATGAACTTGGAAACAACATATTGAACTTGTCTGTAACAAAATGATAAAATGATTTCATTTATCGTTCTTGTGTGTTGGCATATTATAGTTGAATATATTACCATTCTATTTGTGGTGCTACTTATCAATCATACCTTCACAAAATCCTAATAATTCAAAATGTGTACTTAAGCATAATTCATTTGGACTGTCTTCATCTCCTTTTATAGAAGACAATTTTGACTAATTTAATGTGAACATATTGTATTTTTATATATAAGTATGCACGGTAGATTTACAATATTTACCAATAGTATTCCATATTTTAACATATTCCTCTGATATAGTGTACAGTACATGTGACTTATCCATACAGTAAATAGATAAATGTTTATTGTATACGATACGTATCGTATTTGACTGGTCTATTCCTGCTGCTGTCATGTCTTGGGGGAGGTGTCTTTAGGGTCTTTTTAAATCTTTCCTGGACATGTTTTGCTTGACAGTGTATAATTGTGTTCGCAAATAGTTTGTAAATATCTTTGTGTGCATGGAAGATATGGCCAGTGCAGAGAAGAAGCGACTGGAGGAAAAACAAAGGATGGCCCGCAAGAATCGAGGCAAGTCCACAGATGAATGGAAAACAAGGTAACAGTGCAGCGCCCCCCTCTGAACACAGTGCACTACTACAGGTGCTTGTTATTGTCCATCTAAGCAATATAATGAAACACTGATGTTGTTGTCAAACGTCCACAGGTGGTTTCAGCAAGGAGCTAACCCTCACAACAAGGGTCAAGACTGGCTCTACTTGAAAGGCTACTGGGACAGAAGGTACAGTCAGCTGCCTGACATCTACTAGCAGGTAGAAACAGCAGATAACTATTTGTAAATGCTTTGGTAGATGTTACAAAGCCGGTTTGTCATCATTGGTAAATGATGTTGGCTTCAGAACCTTACTGTAAGTGCTGTGTTTAAATATTCTGTAGTGCAATACAAGGAAGTTAGACTGGATAAAAACTTCCTTTGTCAGAGTGTGAACAGAGTAAGAGTGGTAGTTTAGTGTTTTATTACACTTGCAGAAAAAGCTGCTCTTCCACTGTGAAAAGGTCAAAGTTAAATCTGTAGCAATATATTTACTAATTTAAATGCATGTGAATCACTGTAACTATGCAAGTGTCACCACCTGCGTGTAGCTGCTCGTCTATTTTACACTACGAACTTGACTGTTATAGAAAAGCTCACTTATTGGTTTTGCTTGAATTAAAAATTGCATGATGAATAATTATCTTCTATCTTTAATGGCTTATTTACCCCCCAACTCCTGAAACATGTTTTTATAGTTCAAAAAGGATTAATTCATTGCCAATTCAAATGAGTAGTTTTAAAACATCCAATATATAAAGAGGAACTAACTGCTTTGCAGCAAAAAGGTACCACCGTGCCATCAAAGTTTGGCACATTTAAGGACTACGTGCAAAACATGTTTCCACATGGAATAAAGTTCCAGAATACAGTGTGATACTCCTACCTGCAGATAAGCAAAGGCCACCACAGAAAGTGTTGTGCTGCTTTTTGGCTCAGAAAACCAACATAAAAAGACATTAAAAAATGTAACATGAAATATTGTCCAGAGTGTCATTGCTGATGTTTGGGTTGAGCTGCAGCTCGCGTGGAAGCAAGAGCAGAGTGGATGCGAACATGAAGCCTGTTCTCAAAGTCGTAACCTGCATAATCGTCCTGCAAAAGAAAAAAAATAGTTCTAAACTCAATAACAAGCGTGTACGACAACTATACTTTGATACCTTTGCCTGGAGCATCAATATATGGCCTTTGGCTGCAGACTGGAGAAACAAGCCACAATTTCACCTTTGGAACATAGTCCTATAGATGATGATGGTTGTTACCTCAGAGTTGTGGAGGAGCACACATGCCAGCTCATAGCAGGAGTAAGGCTGCACGTACGAGTTGCTCAGCAGGCCCACCTCATCACATGAAGCCAGGTGGAAATACTGCAAAGACAACAATGTAGCTTCTATCATCATCATCAACCATGCAAAGCATTACAATACCTCAATGGCATCTTCACTGTTATGGAGGCATTTGCTCACGGCGCCCAGAAGCAGGTTTTTCAGCCCCGCACATGAGGCGTCGTCAATCGCCTGAAGGACTGAAACAGACATTTGTAGTTGCCAGACAACAAATAAGAATAATAACAGACTCACAATAAATTACAGTATATGTAAATAATGCAGCAGTAATAAATACACATTCCACTGTTTGCAATTTTTTCCCACAGACTGAGCAGTCTTGTTTAAATCTTACTAAGGGAATGAATAAACTTGTAAATTGTTCAGTTGTTGTTATTTCCGCTTATTCAGCTGTTTTGATAATCACAGAATGCTTGTGTACGACTAAATAATCCCCAGGTATTTTAATTGGTGAAAAAATTACTGAAAATAATTCAAGACCACTGGTATGGGGGCACCAAAGACAATATAGTGACTGATAATAGCAGGTCTGCACAACACGCTGCTCTGCTTGTCTCCTTGGACTTGAACTAGCAGCCTGGAGACACTTTAACGTCGTGTGCCGACCTAGGTCAAGCGAAGGTGTTATTCAATTGTTGACACGTGGGCAGTGTTGGAACTAACGCGTTAGAAAGTAACGCCGTTAGTTTCGGCGGTAACTAGTAATCTAACGCGTTATTTTTTATATTCAGTAACTCAGTTACCGTTACTACATGATGCGTTACTGCATTATTTGACGTTATTTTTTATGTAGTATCGGCTAGAAACAGAGGATCTGAGTGTGTTTTATTGCAGCGGCGTGCTTCTGATTCTTCCTCTGCGCTCTGTGTGTGTGTGTGTGTGTGTGTGTGTGTGTGTGTGTGTGTGTGTGTGTGTGTGTGTGTGTGTGTGTGTGTGTGTGTGTGTGTGTGTGTGTGTCTCGGTATGGGTGGGAAGGGGAAGGGAGGGGAAGGGGGTGCGCAATACAACGTAAACCGTTGGCCAACCAAAAAGTAACCACAGAACACTATACGACTATACGGTATAGTGTTCTGTGGTTACTTTTTGGTTGGCCAAGCGGACGTGACGACAGGCTGTCCTCACTCTGGTCCGCACAGACCTGGAGGGGGCGTGCCTTAATCCGGCAGAAATTGGGGAGAATGGTTGTCCCGGGGAGAGGCACTGAAATTCGGGAGGGTTGGCAAGTATGAGATATTCTCACTTCTTTTCTTTTGTCGAGCACAAAGAAAATAACATTTTAGTTAAATGTAAGTTGTGTCTTGGATCAAAGATCCCGTCTACTGCCCAAAACAATTCAAATCTGCCTGGTTAGGCTTTGTGTATGTCACGTGTGACTTCCTTAGGTGAAGCCAGGTTTACAGCTATATTGTTGATTGATTCTTTTATTAGTAGATTGCACAGTACAGTACATATTCCGTACAATTGACCACTAAATGGTAACACCCGAATAAGTTTTTCAACTTGTTTAAGTCGGGGTCCACTTAAATTGATTCATGATACAGATATATACTATCAAAGATATACTATCATAATAATACAGTCATCAGACAAGATACTCATCCGAGTATATACATTGAATTATTTACATTATTTACAATCCGGGGTGTGGGATATGGAGGGGGGTAGGTATCAACACTTCAGTCAACAATCAGCATCACAATTGCATCATCAGAGAAATGGACATTGGAACAGTGTAGGACTAACTTGGTAGGATATGTACAGCAATTAGTGGACACAGAGAGAGAGATCAGAAAGTATAAGAAAAAGTGTCTACATTTGATTATTTACAATCCGAAGAGGTATTATGTGGAAGGAAGGGTGTTAGTTTAGGGTTGTAGTTGCCTGGAGGTGTTCTTTTAGTGCGGTTTTGAAGGAGGATAGAGATGCCCTTTATTTTACACCTGTTGGGAGTGCATTCCATATTGATGTGGCATAAAAAGAGAATGAGTTAAGACCTTTGTTAGTTCGGAATCTGGGTTTAATGTGGTTAGTGTTAGTGTTATTATGCTGTTTGTTACTTAAGTATGTTATGTTGCAGCTATTTAAAATAGTTTTGTCAATTTGTTCTGGCCTGAAATAAATTGGCCCTTTGAAACATATCTTTGTCTTTGTGTGTTGTATGTAGAGCACATTGCTTAGCAGAGTTCAGTGATGCAAATGCATGTCAAGTTGATCAACACATTGTATTATTCTCCAGTGCAATAACAGTACTGAAATGAAGGCTAAAAGGGCATTAATGGGAGCTTTAAAAAAAAAAGTAGAAGTAACTAAATAGTTACTTTTCACAGTAACGCATTACTTTTTGGTGTAAGTAACTGAGTTAGTAACTGAGTTACTTTTGAAATAAAGTAACGAGTAACTGTAACTAGTTACTGGTTTTCAGTAACTAACCAAACACTGCACACGGGCAGGGATTAGGGATGTAACGGTATGAACATTTTATATTATTGCGTTCTTTTTAAGTGTGCTCAACATTTTCAAAAAGTACTTTTACTGAAATCTTTTAACCCACAAATAACATTCAAAATGATTTTGTTGTGAGAAGAAACATTGTAGATAAACACTGTTTCATGTACCTCAAGTAGAAATCACATGACAGCAACACAGGCATTATAAAGAAAGTAGTATGGCATAAGCACTAATACCATAAATAGAAATAAATTTAAAAATTGTGCAAGATGGCACCTACTGGCCATAAGATGTAATTACACTTAATAAAAACAGGGTCAATGTCATCTAGTCTTACACATGACAGAACTATTTGAAACAGCATCATGTCTTTAGCAGTCAAATATGACAGTCAGGTCTTTTGTAGCCTGACGCTGTCACAGTACATGATGCAGCTGTGGCATTGGACTCGCCCACTCTGTAAATAAGGGATTATTAGTTTTATTAGATGCTGATTATTATAATCATCTGACTGACACACACACACACACACACACTCTAACGTTACTCCTCTAAAAACAACACAGGATGCAGAGTTTCTGCTAGGATTTGTATTTAACTCTAACATTAAGTCATAAATGGTAGAAAACACACAAAACTAGAAATATGTGTTACTACAGCCCAATAACATTTATTTTTACAGTAAGTTTATGTTAAGTAACTATACTAAAGATTGATGGACAAACTGACCTTTTCAAACATTTACATCATGCATTCAGCTACAAGTTGACTTACTTGCCCTGGCTGTGCACAGTAGTTTGGGGTCCTGGAGATGGATCATAATGTTTGAAGTGTTGTGCCCTCTTCACCATGACTTTTTTGCTGAATTTTCTGATAATTTGCTGACTATTCTCCATTTCCCCCCCTCAGCATCCTTTACGAATCCAAAGTATGTCTAGACTTCAGATTTTGTCCGTTTACTAGGAGGGAAAATCTCCTTGTTTTTCCAGGCCAACTGTTACAAACGGCACTAGTGACCATCAGTGACGTGCGGAATCGATACCAAATCTTTATGTACGATACTTTTGTTATTTCAGATCACGTATATGATTACCAGGAACACAGGGTGAAGTAACAATCATTGAGCTCTAGTCTAAATGAAAAGTGATTGGTGGGAAAATAATGTGTATATATATACAGTATATATATAATATGACACTACACTAATCTCACATAGGCAAAAATACCTAGATTTATTCAGGTAAAGTTTTGTAAATATATTCATAATTGAGGTGTCATTAAATGATACATGCTATAGAACAAATAAAACAGCACTTGCAAACTGTTTTAGTAAATTACAAGCAATCCAAATGAGTCAAGTAGTATAAAACAGCAAATGTGTGTATCATTTATCAAAGGCTATTTGGAGACCCTCCATAGAGTTCAACATCCATCCATCCATTTTCTACCGCTTGTCCCTTTTGGGGTTGCGGGGGGTGCTGGAGCCTATCTCAGCTGCATTCAGGCGGAAGGCGGGGTACACCCTGGACAAGTCGCCACCTCATCGCAGGGCCAACATAGATAGAGAGACAACATTCACACTCACACACTAGGGCCAATTTAGTGTTGCCAATCAACCTATCCCCAGGTGCATGTCTTTGGAGGTGGGAGGAAGCCGGAGTACACAGAGGGAACCCACGCAGTCACAGGGAGAACATGCACACTCCACACAGAAAGATCCCGAGCCCGGGATTGAACCCAGGACTACTCAGGACCTTCGTATTGTGAGGCACATGCACTAACCCCTGTACCACTGTACTGCCTGAGTTCAACATTTAAAAAAAAAAAAAAAGAATAAATAACCGCGTCATTGCAGAATAACGATTTTATAGTGTTTGAAGATGATTCTCCATGAGCAGCAACGTTTGAAATATACTACTTTTTAAATTTTACCAGACACATTAGGTATATTTTCACAAGTATCAGTATTGGCTCGGTATTGTCGATACCAGCCTGAATTTGACTCGGTATCAGATCGAAAAGAAAACCATCCTCAGGAGGTGCTTCTGCTGCTTTTCTAGGACATGAGCAATGTCGCCTAAAATGCGTTAATGGTTTCTCCAGAAATTAACATTTAACGGTATTATGGTGAACCGCGGTAAAACTAACAGGATTACCGCTATAAATTCAAATGACAAAACCATGATTGATAACCACACTTCAATAAACTCACGGACCAGTGATATTGCTCATTTACTGGAAAAGCAAGCTAGTGCGCTAATCGCTAGCAAGCTTAAATGCTGACATGAATACAAGAGGCATTAACATTTTTCCCCATTAAGAAACAAAACTTGTAAAACTGTCTGAGCAACTAATCTATGCCAAGAAGTGATGCCACATTACGTCACATAAGCCAGATGTGCAATACTTGTTTTGCCTTTATCATTAAACAGAAGATAAACATATTTCAATTCAAATAAAAATTGTGTGGCTCTTAAGAAGCCAGAACTATATTTAATGTTTCTCTAGCCAAAGAAAGTATATTGTCCATTTATTGTTTTTTAAATAAAACTTGGTTAAAAGATTTCTGTGAATAAATAAGTAAGATTTTACAACATACAATAATAAATGTTCATATTGAAACACTGACATGTTTTTACCTAAAAATTAATAATCGTGATTTCAATATTGATATAAATAATAGTGATTATTATTTTAGTCATAATTGTGCACCCTAAAGGCTGGAATATACTCTCGTGTCGCCTAGCTGACGGTGTCTTGTTTGATTTATAGTTTTTTCCGTGAGGGGTGGCACCAGACCTGTAATTCTGTTCTGTTAAATTCATTTCATTCATAAAAAATCTTTTAATGTTGGCGACTAGAGAGACATATTCTCATTTTACAACAATTCAACCAATAAAGAAATATTTTTGCTCAATTATATCTTTTCATCGTCATGATTTTTAAATTTTTTGAATACAGAAAGAGATTTACATTGTTTTATTCCACTATTAAGTTTGTTCCATAAACTAACTCTTCTGATTGAAATTCTTATTTCCATTGTCCCTGTTCTAAAACTACATTATAATTACTTTCTCTTTTTACAACTCTGATTTGAATGATGTTTGTTAGAATTGTTGCATGTGCTTTGTACATCGTTCATTCTCTTCCTAAAGACTCAGGGGCCGTGTCTTCAGCTGTCACTGACTAGATATTTATTTTCTTATGAGTGATGACATCTACATCACACTTTTTTAGTCAAGGTATATAATAAATACACAACGGTTTTTATTAACGTGTTAAAGGTGATAAATAAAAATACAAGACTATAAGTTGGTGTATTACCTTATTGTGATTACTTGCATTGATTCGAATCAGACAAGATTTACAGTAGTGCTGATAAGTTCAACAACTATGAATTTACATTGTAGAGGTAAAAAAAGTCCTCCTCTCTTTCCAACACCACATGTAAGTGGTTGGTTTTTACCTTCTTATTTGTTCAGCTTCCATACTTGTTTCTTTACCCTTTACAAGAAATACATTGGAGTGACCTTTGTAGCTTTCTAGCTTGAGTGCACTAGTTTTTCTGAAACCCTTATTTAGTTAGCACAGGCAGGTTGGAGCAGCACTTTTATTGTGAAGACAGGAACTGTGTGGTCGTTCTTTACACTTTTAAAGATAAAAGTTAAAGTGCCAATGATTGTCACACACACACACTATGTGCGGTGAAATTATCCTCTGCATTTGACCCATCCCCACAGGGGAGCAGTGAGTAGCAGTGGTAGCTGTGCCCAGGAATCATTTGGTGATATAACACCCAATTCTAACCCTTGATGTTGAGTGCCAAGCAGGGAGGTAATGGGTCCCATTGTTATAGTCTTTGGTATGACTCTGCCGGGGTTTGAACTCACAACCTATCGATCTCAGGGCAGACACTCTAACCACAAGGCCACTGAGCAGGTGGCCTTGACGGCCGTTGAAATGACAAATGCTTCTCATGTTCCTGCCGGACGTTATTATTATTTGCAACGCTCTTCAGCTGTTGGGAAATGGTCAAGAGAGAGCTATCATGTAATGGTAAATTAATAAAGCTGTTAAACAACTATAGTAAGTTAACGACATGCTGGTTGTAATGTTTATGGTTTTCAGAGTTTGCAAACGTGCTTGAAAGAATATTGACGGAGAATGAGAAGTGTTGCGTGTGTGCACTAGAAAGAAAATGTGTCAGAATTCAACCTGTTAGCACAAGATTGGCAATAAAAGTTAAAAAGGTGTCATACTTTGAGACGTCTTCCGGATGCAACAACAACAAAAACTGAGAAACGAAACATTCTGTAATTATTTTTCAAACGCACCAAGTTATAAAGTACACAATATCGGTTTTCATGCAAACGTTCAATCACGGTTGTTTTATTTCATACAATCATTTGACCCTCCTCGGCAAAAACTGAACAATCACAGTTGTGCAGTCCAAGCCGCCACTGACAGGAAGCTACGATTTTATGGAGGTGAACACAAGGCTTGTGGTAAGGTACACGAGGGAGAGGGCAAGTTATGTGACATGCCACTATCAGGCTTTAGTTGGGTCGTATCAAAGTTGGAGGTAAAAACAAAAAAGATTATTAAGACTAAAATAGGTGTGTGCAACCAACTTGTGTTTTACCGCTGTGCTTTTATTTTGAAGCCTAACTTTTTACAGTCTGCAGGATGTGTGGTACGCAGATGTTAACCGAGTGGTCTGAAAGCTTTTTTGCGCCGGCTGTCCTTATTTTTTGGAATTGTTTTCCATAGACAGGAAAAAGACAAGGAAAGGTACAATTGTAATTTCCCCTCAAGGATTATTAAAGTATTTCTGTTTCTGATTCTGATTCAAGTATGAAAGTGTAGAGAAGTACCTTGCATCATGGCGTGTAGTTTGGTAGAGGAGCAGTTGGAGAGCGCTTTCCACAAATACAGAATCTCAATGACTGACAGGATACAAAGTTCTTTGGACAGACTGGAGCTCTTCAACTTCTCCGCCTGCCACAATGACAACATGTGCACGTCGTTAGCAAGAAGTGCAGTCAAAGCAAAGAACACACTCGCTGACCTTCTTCATGGAGAAGAGCTCTATTTGATTGTTCTTGCGTTTAAAAAGTTTCTGAACATCCTTGAAGACGGTTAGCGCCCCCTGCAGGTCGCCCATGGCTCCTTGGCACACTGCCCACCAACAAGACACAACATTAAGATGGTGCAGAAGACAACAACAATATGGACGCCTGCTACCTCCGGTCAAGTAGGCATAGTAACATTGAGACCAGCGGGACTCGTTTTTCAGACGCTCAAAGGCTCTGAAAGCCTCCGAGTAGTTGAGCTGGATCATGTTGCACCAACCTGGAACAACATGAAGACATCAGAAACAGGTGTGTTACATTTCCACATAGAGGAGGAACTTACCCATTTCATACAAACACACATGCTGGATCTCACGCTGCTCTGCAGCCAGCTCCAAGGCAGTGCTGAAGGATTTCAGGGCGCTGCTGATCTGACTCTACACACAGGAAGTTGTATGATGACAACGTCAGCATTTCTCGACATCATTCCTGAAAGTTTATCACCTCCAGACGCTGAACTCTGCCTTTGAAAAACATGAAGAGCGAGGAGTTGGGATAGATGGTCTCTCTTTGCTGAAGAATGGCTTTGGCCTCCACCAGGCCTGAGTGTGTGTCGCTGCCGTCCAGGGCAAAGAATGGCTGCACTACTGTGTGGTACCACAAGAGAGCCAAGCTGTCACAGGAAATCATACAATCAGCATGGTTTTGCAATTGAACATTCTGCAGTGTACAGTAGAATATGCACCTACCTATAAATGCTGTCAACATTTATAGAATATAAGCATTTTTATTCAAAGTGCAAACAAGATCACCTTAGTGCAAGTACCGTCTTTTCTGAACTATAGAGCGCACTAGTGTAAAGCCACATCCACTAAATTGTGGGGAAATAATTTTTTTATATACACATTAGCTGCACCAGAATGTAAGCCGCAGATATATATGTTGCGAAATGAGTTATTTACACGGAAAGATTTTGTAAAAGTTAAATAATTGTTTCCAAACAGTGCCTGTCACACAACTGATCGGCCAAACAGAAGTCATCGTCATGTACCCACTAGCGGCAGAAGCTAGCTCTCCAATCAACTAAACAGACATTTTGGTGATTTTATTGATTAAATTGTGAAACTGAAACAAAACAAAAAGCAAGCCATTTTAAGTTAATATTATGCACACACGACATTCGCTAATGTTAACGACGCTGGCTTCATTACATCACAATAGCACGTACAAATATGCATGAAAACATAGGACGGTTTAGTAAGAAATAATTGTTTTAGTTATATTGTAAAACTTACAAACATGGCTAGGAATTATGAATGAAAAATCCATATCCATACGAGTAGAAACGCTAGAAGATGAAAAGACACTTCCGCTTCCGGGCACTGCAGTGAGCAAACTCGACAAAAAGATGGCATCATCGCACAAACAATAACACACTTTTTCAGTATGTTTGTTTGTTTTTTTAAAGCTATTTCAATTATGGCCTTCAGCGAAGAAAAATCTATAAATTGGCCGCACAGTTTTATAAGTGTAGGAAAAAAGTAGCAGTTTATAGTCTGGAATTTACGGTATTATAATGCAACCTCAGGTCAAAATGTTATTAATTATTAGGAAATAATTAATAAAATAAATAAAGTCCTACTGAAATTAAATGTTCTTATTGAAACGGGGATAGCAGATCCATTCTATGTGTCATACTTGATCATTTCGCGATATTGCCATATTTTCGCTGAAAGGATTTAGTAGAGAACATCGACGATAAAGTTCGCAACTTTTAGTCGCTGATAAAAAAAGCCTTGCCCCTACCGGAAGTAGCGTGACGTCACAGGTTGAAGGGCTCCTCACATTTGCACATTGTTTACACCAGCAGCGAGAGAGATTCGGACCGAGAAAGCGACGATTACCCCATTAATTTGCGCGAGTATGAAAGATTCGTGGATGAGGAACGTAAGAGTGAAGGATTAGAGTGCAGTGCAGGACGTATCTTTTTTCGCTTTTACCGTAACTTAGGTACAAGGGCTCATTGGATTCCACACTTTCTCCTTTTTCTATTGTGGATCACGGATTTGTATTTTAAACCACCTCGGATACTATATCCTCTTGAAAATGAGAGTCGAAAATGCGAAATGGACATTCACAGTGACTTTTATCTCCACGACAATACATCGGCGAAGCACTTTAGCTACGGAGCTAACGTGATAGCATCGGGCTTAACTGCAGACAGAAACAAAATAAATAAGCCCCTGACTGGAAGGATAGACAGAAGATCAACAATACTACCAAACTCTGGACAGTTAATGCTTTCCAGCCTGGCGAAGCCTAGCAATGCTGTTGCTAACGACACCATTGAAGCTAACTTAGCTACGGGACCTCGACAGAGCTATGATAAAAACATTAGCTCTCCACCTACACCAGCAAGCCCTCATCTGCTCATCACGACCCGTGCTCACCTGCGTTCCAGCGATCGACGGCACGACGAAGGACTTCACCCGGTCATCGATGCGGTCGGCGGCCCGGAGACGGAGGAAGTCAAGGTGAGGACAGCGGCGCGGCGGCGGGCGTTGTAGCGTCGGATAGCGCGTCTGCTATCCGACTCAAAGTCCTCCTGGTTGTGTTGCTGTAGCCAGCTGCTAATACACCGATCCCACCTACAGCTTTCTTCTTTGCAGTCTCCATTGTTAATTGAACAAATTGCAAAAGATTTACCAACAAAGATGTCCAGAATACTGTGGAATTTTGCGATGAAAACAGAGCTGTTTGTATTGGGATACAATGGTGTCCCAATACTTCCGCTTCAACCCTTGACATCACGCGCAAACGTCATCATACCAAAACGTTTTCAGCCGGAAGTTTCTCTGGAAATTTAAAATTGCACTTTATAAGTTAACCCGGCCGTATTGGCATGTGTTGCAATGTTAAGATTTCATCATTGATATATAAACTATCAGACTGCGTGGTCGGTAGTAGTGGGTTTCAGTAGGCTTTTAAGGCATTGCAATCCATAACTTTACAAAAAGAAGATGTACACAAAACACTTTTGGAAAAGCTGCCAGGTATTTACTGTTTGCTCAGGTAGCAACAATTAAATACATCAAGTAGAAGTGAAACAAATGCAAGATACAATTAAAGTGCCACCATTTAAATTAAACAGCAGCTTCAGTGTAGAACAGGGGTGTCCAAAGTGCGGCCCGGGGGCCATTTGCGGCCCGCAGCTAATTGTTTACCGGCCCGCCACACATTCTGGAAATGCTATTGCAAAAATAAAAATGAATGAGGTGAAATCTAATGAGAAAAGTTGCAATGTTGACACAAAGCTGCCATGCAGGCTGTTTTTTTCTTTTGTCTTTCTTTATTTTAATTTTTTTGCCATTGCTCCCAAAAAAATATATAATGACAAAAAATCCATGTTATAATGAATTATTTTCAAGGCTCCAATTACTTCAAATATTTCACTATAAAATGTTTTATGTGGTAAATATTGCATATATTGTGTAGTTGCCATATAAAAACATCAACGTTTTATTTGACAAAAGCGCATAAAACAAACAAAATAATAGTTCAAACGTAAAATCGATAGATATATCTGAAGTTGATCTCGTAACTTAAGTGTTGAAAGTAACAGAAAAACCTAATGAAAACGTATCACTTTATGAGTGGGCCACCTTTTGGATCCCAAATATATTTAGTGGTATTTTATTTATCTTTTCACTGTGATTACTCAAAAATATTAAAGAAATAAAATCAGTGCATTATTGATCTTTTAGGGCTCTAATTACTAAATACTGCATATTTCAGTTTTATTATAAAAAACAAAGTTGTTTTTGACATAAAAGCCATAAAACCTATTTTTTTTTTATTACTTTATATCAACTTGAAGTTGATATAGACATTTACTGTAAGCGTTAAATTAAAAAAAATAATAATAATTTTAGTTATTTTTAACATTTTAATGACTGAGACCCTTTATGATCCCCAGGACCCCTAAAGGTAAAAAAAAAAAATCCTATATTTTGTCATGGTTTAAAAATGAAAAATATCAAAATGGCCCCCACATGCTTTAATTTTTCTGTGTGCAGCCCTCAGTGGGAAAAGTTTGGACACCCCTGGTGTAGAAGGTCAAATACTTTTCAAGGTGCCATTCTTCTGGTGCAGCTAGGTCTTTGTCTTTAGCACAATGAACAGTAATAGATGCCGTGATTACCTTGCTAAGTTGGGGCTGGAAGTCTTTCAAATCTGTTTACTTGTCTTGCCAGTTGGTAGCGCTGCTAGCATTAGCATTCCTAGCTCCTCATCGCCGGCTTGACTATGTTCATGCCGTCACAACAGGTGTGTGCTCAGATTAGTCTTGTAGCCGCTACTTTATTGCTGCTTTCCAAACTTTACAACTGGCCATACTTTTAACCAGCTGACCATTCTTTTTTTTGGGCCATCTCGCGGGTCCCTTCCCGGCAACAGAGGCAGACTCGCAGGCTCAGAGAGACCCACATGCCCAAACATTAATGCCAAGGGGGCTGAAAGGACGTTGCCTTAAAGGCCTACTGAAATGAATTTTTTTTATTTAAACGGGGATAGCAGATCTATTCTATGTGTCATACTTGATCATTTCGCGATATTGCCATATTTTTGCTGAAAGGATTTAGTATAGAACAACGACGATAAAGATTGCAACTTTTGGTATCTGATAAAAAAAAGGCTTGCCCCTACCGGAAGTAGCGTGACGTAGTCAGTTGAACATATACGCAAAGTTCCCTATTGTTTACAATGATGGCCGCATGAAGTGAGAGAGATTCGGACCGAGAAAGCGACAATTTCCCCATTAATTTGAGCGAGGATGAAAGATTTGTGGATGAGTAAAGTGCAAGTGAAGGACTAGTGGGGAGTTGAAGCTATTCAGATAGGGAAGATGCTGTGAGAGCCGGGGGTGACCTGATATTCAGCTGGGAATGACTACAACAGTAAATAAACACAAGACATATATATACTCTATTAGCCACAACACAACCAGGCTTATATTTAATATGCCACAAATTAATCCTGCATAAAAACACCTGCGTGTTTGTTATGCTAGCTCCTAGCTCCTCTGCTAGCTCCTAGCTCCATAGAACACGCCAATACAATACAAACACCTGATCAACACACACAATCACTCAGCCCAAAAGACCGTTTACCTAACCCAAGGTTCATAAAGCTTATATATTTTTAAAAAGTTACGTACGTGACGCGCACATACGGTCAAGTTATCGAATGTTTAGCAGCCAAGGCTGCATACTCACGGTACCTGATATTCAGCTGGGAATGACTACAACAGTAAATAAACACAAGACATATATATACTCTATTAGCCACAACACAACCAGGCTTATATTTAATATGCCACAAATTAATCCTGCATAATAACACCTGCGTGTTTGTTATGCTAGCTCCTAGCTCCTCTGCTAGCTCCTAGCTCCATAGAACACGCCAATACAATTCAAACACATGATCAACACACACAATCACTCAGCCCAAAAGACCGTTCACCTAACCCAAGGTTCATAAAGCTTATATATTTTAAAAAAGTTACGTACATACGCAAAAAAAAGCCAAAGCTGCATACTCACAGTAGCACGTCTGCGTCTTTGTCATCCAAATCAAAGTAATCCTGGTAAGAGTCTGTGTTGTCCCAGTTCCCTACAGGCGTCTGTGTATCCAAATCAAAAGTCCTCCTGGTTAGAGTCTCTGTTATCCGAGTTCTTCCATCTTGACTGCATCTTTCGGGAATGTAAACAAAGAAGCGCCGGCTGTGTACTGTTGTGGCTGACTACGTTCGAAAAATACGTCCATTTCGCACCGACAACTTTCTTCTTTGCTTGCTTGGCTTCCTTCTCCATAATGCAATGAACATGATTGAAACAGATTCACGAACACAGATGTCCAGAATACTGTGGAATTATGAAATGAAAACAGAGCTTTTTCATATCGGCTTCAATGTGGAAGGCATACCCGTGTTCGTCGGGCTACGTCACACGCATACGTCATCCTCAGAGGCGTTTCGAACCGGAAGTTTAGCGGCAAATTTAAAATGTCACTTTATAAGTTAACCCGGCCGTATTGGCATGTGTTATAATGTTAAGATTTCATCATTGATATATAAACTATCAGACTGCGTGGTCGGTAGTAGTGGGTTTCAGTAGGCCTTTAACCTTCTATCTGGCTTCTCTCTCAAAGTGGAGTCTCACGGGATGAGATTTTTTACGAGAATTACGGCTCATGTTGCAGAGCACCCTTTAATGTACTTGAAATTTTAGAAATATCGCTTTTATTTAGAAAAAAAATGCAATGGAAACGCAGCTAGTATTGCACAAATTGAAAAAAAAATTAAACGTGGTAAAACACAACCACTGACGACAAACTAGTGTTGTCCCGATACCAATATTTTGGTACCGGTACCAAAATTATTTCAATACTTTTCGGTACTTTTCTAAATAAAGGGAACCACAAAAAATTGCATTATTGGCTTTATTTTAACAAAAAATCTTAGGGTACATTAAAGGCCTACTGAAACCCACTACTACCGACCACGCAGTCTGATAGTTTATATATCAATGATGAAATCTTAACATTGCAACACATGCCAATACGGCCGGGTTAACTTATAAAGTGCAATTTTAAATTTCCCGCTAAACTCCCGGTTGAAAATTCCTTTGGAGGATGACGTAGGCGCGTGACATAGCCAGTTTAACAGAGGTATGGCTTCCCCATTGAAGCAAATACCAAAAAGCTCTGTTTTCATCTCATTATTCCACAGTATTCTGGACATCTGTGTTGGTGAATCTGTTGCAATTTGTTCATTGCATTATGGAGAAAGAAGCTGAGCAAGCAAAGAAGAAAGTCGGTGCGAAGCGGAGTATTTTGCGAGGGAAGTCAGCAACGCAACACAGTCGGTGTTTCATTGTTTACATTCCCGAAAGATGCAGTCAAGATTGAAGAACTCGGACAACAGAGACTCTTACCATGAGGACTTTGATTTGGATACACAGACGCGATACCGTGAGTACGCTTCCAAACATTTGATCGCTTGCTATAACTAGCTCGAGCTAGTAGCTAGGAGCTAGGAGCTAGGAGCTAGCATAACAAACACCTAGGTGTTTGTTAAGCGGGATTAATTTGTGGCATATTAAATATGAGCCTGGTTGTGTTGTGGCTAATAGAGTATATATATGTCTTGTGTTTATTTACTGTTGTAGTCAATCCCAGCTGAATATCAGGTCCCACCCGCGCGCTTCCAAACATTTGATCGCTTGCCCGTACGTGCGTGTCACGTACGTAACTTTGGTTAAATATATAAGCTTTATGAACCTTGGGTTAGGTGAATGGTCCTTTGAGCTGAGTGAGTGTGTGTGTTGTGCAGGTGTTTGAATTGTATTGGCGGGTTTTATGGACAGGATCCCGTCCATATAACCCGCTCGAGCTAAAATTAGCTCGAGCTAGTAGCTAGGAGCTAGCATAACAAACACCTAGGTGTTTTTATGCGGGATTAATTTGTGGCATATTAAATATAAGCCTGGTTGTGTTGTAGCTAATAGAGTATATATATATATGTCTTGTGTTTATTTACTGTTGTAGTCATTCCCAGCTGAATATCAGGTCACCCCCGGCTCTCACAGCATCTTCCCTATCTGAATCGCTTCCACTCCCCACTAGTCCTTCACTTGCACTTTCCTCATCCACAAATCTTTCATCCTCGCTCAAATTAATGGGGAAATCGTCGCTTTCTCGGTCCGAATCTCTCTCACTTCTGGCGGCCATCATTGTAAACAATAGGGAACTTTGCGGATATGTTCAATTGACTACGTCACGCTACTTCCGGTAGGGGCAAGCCTTTTTTTTAAATCAGATACCAAAAGTTGCGATCTTTATCGTCGTTGTTCTATACTAAATCCTTTCAGCAAAAATATGGCAATATCGCGAAATGATCAAGTATGACACATAGAATAGATCTGCTATCCCCGTTTAAATATTAAAAAAATCATTTCAGTAGGCCTTTAAACATATGTTTCTTATTGCAAGTTTGTCCTTAACTAAAATAGTGAAAATACAAGACAACTTTTGTTTTAGTAGTAAGTAGGCAAACAAAGGCTCCTAATTTAGCTGCTGACATATGTAGTAACATATTGTGTCATTTATCATTCTATTAATAATTGTCAACATTATTAAGGACAAGTGGTAGAAAATGAATTATTAATCTACTTGTTCATTTACCGGTACTGTTAATATCTGCTTACTTTCTCTTTTAACATGTTCTATTTACACTTCTGTTAAATGTAATAATCACTTATTCTTCTGTTGTTTGATACTTTACATTAGCTTTGGATGATACCACAAATTTAGGTATCAATCCGATACAAAGTCGTTACAGGATCATACTTTGGTCAAATTCAAAGTCCTCATGTGTCCAGGGACATGTTTCCTGAGTTTATAAACATAATATGAATTTAAAAAAAACGAAAGAAGATGTGATGCCAAAAAATAGCGACATAATCATAGTAGTATTGCTCCTGTACTTGGTATCATTACAGTGGATGTCAGGTGTAGATCCACCATTTTGACGCCGGTGAGCTACGGTGTGTAGTGAAGCATGTTTAGCTATTCCTCGTCCTGCAGGGATGATACTTGTAAGAAACTCACTTTATTTGTCGCCATGGAGGCGAGGATTAGTGATTTAGAAGTAGCTAAAACACTGCCGACTGCGGCTGAACTTTAACCGCTAGCTAGCTAGCCATGTCTTAAAGCACCTCTTCCTGAGGGCGTTTCAGTGTTATAGCTTCACCTTTATTGTTAGTTTTAGGCCAAAATGCGTCCGTTCTCCCTTTTCTGTCTACACACTGTGTCTGCTTGTAAGTACTCTGTGATTGTGCACTGCCGAACATGCTCCTCTGCTTGTAAACCAGCAATGTCATGACGTGACGACAGGGGCGCATGGGGTGGGGGACCGGTATTTTTCAGAGGCAGTATAGTACCAAAAATGATTCATTAGTATCGCGGTACTTTAATAATACCGGTATACCGCACAACCCTACGACAAACCAAAGCAACTTGTTGGTCAACAACCTCGCAGATAAACTAAAATAATCTCCAAACATTTTCCTACGTACATGAGTACTTATTTTCCACTCCTTGTCCCAAAGAAGCAACAAAAGCCGAATAAAAAGCAAATATTGTAAGCCAGCACTCACATACTCACGTCGCTAAGGGGGCCTTCATGTCCTGACTCTGGCTGGCGTAGGTGAGCGCCGACAGGCCTTGCAGGCGATCGCCGGGGAAGCCCAGCAGGTTGACGATCTTGAGGAGGTGCGGCGGCACCATGGAGATGCACAGGTGGAAGAGGCCGTAGCCGAAGCTGACCGAGCCTTTCAGCCGGTCCAGGGTTTCGGCGCTGATGCCGTCCAGCCTGTGAGAAGGACCGCGTCCCGGCGAGGATTGTGAGGAAGATGACGGGGAAGACAGCGCTTGCTGCTGGGAGGCCGTCCCCCTGCCACGCTCCTGCAGCTGGGTGATGTCGCCGTAACATTTGTTGTAGACTTTCCAGGCTTTACGCAGGATCCAACCTCCTTTGATGTACGCTGCGAGGGGAAGACATCTCCTGCAGTGACGGCACAATGAAAGGCAGCAATGTGAACCTACCTGACAGCTCCTGTTTGGTAAAAGCCAGCACAGCGAGGTAAACCTGGCAGTCAGCAATGATGATCTGCCTCTGGAGTCGCTCCAAAGCCACCACTCCCGACCTCCGAGAGTCCGCCTGCCCACACGCAGGCGTAATCGTGCAGCTTTTCACACAATGGCCAGCACACTCAGCATTTCATGGTCAAGCCAAGACTCATGACTCACCGTGCGCTTGATTTTGCTTTTGAGGGTTTCGATGACGCCGGCGTTTTCGCTCTCGCACAGCTTCTCTGTCGCTTTGAGGTCCTCGGAGGCCAAGTGCATCTTCTCCTCTTCAAAGGTCATCATGGCATTCTACAAAAAAGGGGAAATGTGAAAACTTTAAACTACTGAAAATGTGCCTTTAAATTGGCACTAAACCTTAGTGTCCAAAAATGAAATAAGTCCAAAATTAGTCAAATTGAAAAAACTAATAATAAAAGTGTCCAAAAATGAAACCATAATGCAATATACACATGTATATTGCATTATGGTTTCATTTTTGGACACTTTTATTATTAGTTTTTTCAATTTGACTAATTTTGGACTTATTTTACATAAGACTGGAACAGATTTTTATTTTATATTACTTGTAGGGTTGTCCCGATACCAATATTTCGATACTTTGACACTTTTCTAAATAAAGGGAACCACAAAAAATGGCATTATTGGCTTTATTTTAACAAAAAATCTTAGGGTACATTAAAAATATGTTTATTATTGCAATCTAAGAACAATTTTGTCCTTAAATAAAATAGTGGACATACTAGAAAACTTGTCTTTTAGTAGTAAGTAAACAAACAAAGACTCCTAATTTGTCTGCTGACATATGCAGTAACATATTGTGTCATTTATCCTTCTATTATTTTGTCAAAAATATAAAGGACAAGCTGTAAAAATTGATTATTAGTCTACTTGTTCATTTACTGTTAATATCTGGTTATTTTCTATTTTAACATGTTCTATCTACACTTCTGTTAAAATGTAATAATCACTTATTCTTCTGTTGTTTGGATACATTACATTAGTTTTGGATGATACCCCACATTTGGGTATCGATCCGATACCAAGTAGTTACAGGATCATACATTGGTCATATTCAAAGTCCTCCTGTGTCTACGGACAAATTTCCTGAGTTTATAAACATAATTTATATTTTTTTTAAAGGAAAAAAATGTTGTGACGATAAAAAATATTGTAATTATAGTAGTATCGACTGGATACGCTATTGTACTTGATATCATTACAGTGGATGTCAAGTGTAGGTCCACCCATGGCATTTGTTTACATTCAGGGTGCTAGCTTGCTGTTAGCGGTGAGCTATTGTATCCTCCTACGGTGTGTAGTGAAGCATGTTTAGCTATTCCTCGTCCTGCAGGGATGATACTTATTTGTCGGCATGGAGACAAGGATTAGTGATTTAGAAGCAGCTAAAACACTGCTGACTGTGGGTGGATGTTCACTGCTAGCTAGCTAGCCATGTCTTAAAGCACCTCTTCCTGAGGGCGTTTCAGTGTTATAACTTCACCTTTATCTTTAGTTTTTAAGGCAAAATGCATCCATTCTCCCTTTTCTGTCTACACAATCTGTCTGCTTATAAGTACTCCGTGATTGTGCGCTGCTGAACATGCTCCTCTGCTCATAAACCCAGCAATGTCATGACGTGACTGCACGCCGTCATGCCCAATAAAAAATAAAATTAAATAAATAAATAATTGTGAACCGGTACTTTTCAAACAGAGTAGAGCACCGTTTTTGATTCATTAGTACCGCGATACTGTACAAGTACAGGTATACCGTACAACCCTAAGTACTTGCTGGAAATGTGCTTTCTTTGAACATGTATCAAAATTCATTATGTTTGCCGTAACAATGCACACAAAAATACATATAATAAATATATTATGATTTATAACAAATTAATAATACAAAATTTAAAACATTTAAAAAAAATGTTTCAAAATGTTTTCCATAACATGGACATATACAGTAAAAGTTGATTAAAAAAAGTTTAAAGACGTTTTAAGCAATAAAATTAGATGTTCAACCTTCCATTGAATGCTGTGAGAATAAAAATTAAAAAGGCTCTGAACACCAAAGTGAAAGTTTTCCATCCTGGATTGAGCTGTGGATTAACGTCCAGGAAGTAGAATTACGAGCTAAATCTTTTCATAATGTTTCATTGATTGTTGGTGTGAAGCAGCATTAATTACCAGTACAACAAAAGCTGTGTCATTAATTAGTGCATAAACCGCTCGTACTTGCTCTTGCCACAGTGTTTAGGTGCACAACAACTCACCAGGAAACTGACAAAACTGGCCCCGAAGCTCATGAGAGGACTGTGGTTCCTGTGATGGAAGGACACACAAAAACACACATTGTGACTCCAGTACCACTTCTTGGCCACATGGTTGACAATTTAGCAGGAAAATGCACACAACACTACATTACATTTGAAGACTTTTATACTGGACATTTGACATCAATACAGCTGCTGAAACCTGAAAACCTTGGTCAGCTAATTTGTCTTTTTTGCTAGGGGGAATGTTCTGAACTCCGATTTCCATGACGTGGATGTAGCTCATCTTCCCACAGTTGATGTGTTCCTCTTCTTTAAAGTTAAAAGTTAAAGTTAAAGTATCAATGATTGTCACACACACACTAGGTGTGGCGAAATTGTTCTCTGCATTTGACCCATTAACCTTGCTCACCTCCTGGGAGGTGAGAGGGGCAGTGGGCAGCAGCGGTGGCCGCGCCCGGGAATCATTTTTGGTGATTTAACCCCCAATTCCAACCCTTGATGCAGAGTGCCAAGCAGGGAGGTAATGGGTACCATTTTTATAGTCTTTGGTATGACTCGGCCGGGGTTTGAACTCACGACCTACCGATCTCAGGGCGGACACTCTAACCACTAAGCCACTGCACTCTAGTGGTTTACACAGCAAACTAGTTGACGCCAGCGATAGTTTGCCTCTTGGGAGTCTTGGAGTGGACAACTAAAGCAGATATGTGCTTCCGGTAGGTTTAATCATACTTTAATGTTGACGAGCTAACTGCTACAAGCTACTTGTTATGCTACGTCAGAGCTAGTTTTAATGTGCTAAGTTAAGATGCATGATAACATAATGTTTGCAATGAAATGATAAACTATTCTAAATTCTTTACTTAGACACACGGCAGCTGTAGAGGAGACAGAATGAAGAAAAAATGTTCAAATGAGGGAAAATAAAAAAAGAGGATGTTGGATTGTGTTTATATAGATGAATGTATGTAGTATTTTATTGTTTTATACTGTATGTGCGCTATATTAAAAATTTAATCTGGTCCAATAAAATAAAATAAAAAATGGCTGGCAAGCGGTAGTGAATGGATGCATGGATGAGCGGTCAGTCCATCCATCCATTTTTCCACACACACACACAATTCCCCAACATCATCTCGCTGTAATTCCACATTTTTAATATAAGTGACAATATTAAACGTCATTAGTACATGATAAATAGTACAATACATAACGGTAAACCACTGGTTTTAGCAGTAGTGTACACAGTAGTGTAAACGAGACGCACAAACATTATTTTGGTGGCTCGATCTTGACATCATCATATTTAAAATATGACTTGTGGATTATTATTATTATTGTATGTGAGTGTACTGCATGTCTACTTGATAGACGAGGACAAGTTGTGTTGCCCTGGTGTTAATCGTAACAACTGTACATCACAATCTTTGTAGTTGACAGCTGATGCACGTGCCTTCTTTTTTTCATTGTCACATGACGGGGCGGCGATAGGGCATTCGGGTAGTCTGGCGGCTTCCTTGGCCGAACGTAAACGACAATGCCAAAGTTTTTAGACCAGGGGTCAGCAACCCGTGGCTCTCAAGCCACATGCGGCTCTTTAGTGCCGCCATAGTGGCTCCCTGGAGCATTTTTAAAAAAGGATTGAAAATGGAAAAAGATGGGGGGAAAACATTTTTTTGTTTTAGTATGTTTTTTGTTTGAGCACAAAGATGACACAAACTTTCCAGATTGTTAGAAAGCCCACTGTTAAATATGTTTGTGTGTATGCTTCACTGATGAGAGTATTTGGTGAACATCGTTTTGTCCTACTAATTTCGGTGGTTCTTGAACTCCCCATAGTGTGGACTGTGACGCAACAGATTGTTTACATGTAAAATCTTCCACTCCTTTATCTCATTTTGTCCACCAAAAGTTTAATGCTGTGCGTGAATGCACAAAGGTGCGCTTTGTTGATGTTATTGACTTGTTTGAGTGCTAATCAGGCATATTTGGTCACTTTATGATTGCAAGCTAATCAATGCTATCATGCTATTTGGGCTAGCTGTATGTACAAATTGCATCATTATGCCTCATTTGTAGGTATATTTGAGCTAATTTAATAACCTTTACTTTTATCCTCTATGTATTTAATTTAGTCTTGCATGTGTCATGACACATTATCTGTATGTAATATTGGCTGCATTTCAGATAGTTGTTGGTGTGCCATGTTGTTCCAGACCACAGCAAACATTACCTAGCTTGCCAAAGATTGTAATAAATCTACTAAAAGAAGACAGCCTGCTGTTTCCTTTAAGTTGGACACACACATCTATACCTTTGGCCATTAAAAGCCAGTAATTTCCAGGAGTTATCTCACCTTCTGAGTAGCCTCTGATTTACTAATGGTTTCTAATGTTGTAAAAATGTGTAGAATAAATATTACATTTCAACATTTCTGTCAACGAAGATTTGCTTCAGCCTGCGACACAGTCATTTTGATAGTAGGCTATTATGGCTAATATAGACACTTACGTCATGTGTTGCCTTTATTATAAGACTTATTTTCGGTTTTTCATTTTTTGCAGCTCCAGACAGATTTGTTTTTTTGACGATCAGATCTTCCCACCCTGGAGCCCATTTTCAAAAAGTTTTGTTTCAGACCACCAAAAACGCTGTTTGCGTGGGGATAAAAGGCTGAAGTGGTACAAAGCTTCACTGTTTCCACCTTAAAACAGTTCTGTGGGGACAGGCCCTCAGTGACTACAGACCCGACCATAGCCCTGACGTCTGTGGTCATGAAGTCCTTTGAGAGACTGGTGCTGCACCACCTAAAGGACATCACATGCTGGACCCCTGCAGTTTGCTTATCGTGCAAACAGGTCGGTGGAGAAAGCAGTCAACATGGGACTGAATCACATCCTGCATCACCTTGACAACACAGGTACCTACACTAGGATCCTGTTTGTTTGTGGACTTCAGCTCTGCATTTAACACTATCAGGCCAGATATCCTGCACCAGATCACAGTGCCGCTGTTCTATCGATATCTGCAACCCATCGCTTCTGAGCAAGCGTACGTATGCGCACAAACACAAGTATTTCAACTATCCCTTGAACAAAACCCACCGAAAACAGCAGCTCCCCCGTGCAGACTCCTCATGTAAACATACTTCACAAGTAAGTAGTCGATTTAAATTATTTTGCATTCATTGTATCTTCTACATGTTCATGTTTGTTTTAATCTCAAACACCACGGCCATCGTCAAGAGGGCACAGCAGAGGCTCTACTTCTTGAGAGTACTCAGGAATCTCCACCTGAGACAGGATCTGCTGGTGTCCTTCTACCGCTGTTCTGTGGAGAGCATCCTCACATACTGCATCTGCGTATGGTTCTGCAGCTGCACAGCAGCAGAGAGGAAAGCTCTCCAGAGGGTCGTCAACTCGGCCCAAAAAATCATCGGGTGCCCCCTCCCCTCCCTGGAAGAACTGTATAACTCCCGCTGCCCTGAAGAAGGCAGCCAACATACTCAAGGACCCATCCCACCCCGGCAACAGCCACTTCGATCGGCTGCCTTCCGGCAGACGTTTCAGAACCATGCGAACCCGCACAAATAGACTCAGGAACAGTTTCTACCCCCGGGCCATAACTGCACTAAACGCAGCTAAATTGTAAAAAAAACAAAAAACAAAAACTCCCTCACGTGCAACATGAGGAAGCCACCGGTCAATCACGATCCGGGACTGTGCAATCAGCGATTACATGCCAACTGGACAATATTTATCATATTTATTCACACAATTAATCCACAATAAAAAGCCTGCACAGCATAGGAGGTAGGAAATGCTGACTCCCACCCCCTTAGCACACTGGGATTCAGCATTACTCCTCTCTAGTCACTTTATACTTTTTACTGTCTCGTTTTATTTTACATTGCCTCCTAGAGTGGTCTTAGGCCAAATTGTATATTGCATATTGTGTATGTTGTGTTGTTTTTGTATATTGTGTGGTTTCTTCTTTTTAAAAAAAATGCAAAGCACCTCAGGGAAGCCATCTAAATTTCGTTGGACCTGTACCTGTACATGCACAATGACAAGATCATTCATTCATTCATTTAAATAGGAATATTAATATCGTAGACAATATCGTAGCCTGAGGTATGTATATTAACCCACAGTAAGCAGGGAGACAATTACAGCGTGAGGAAGTTCACAAATAGAAACATAATTATGTTGCTAACTAACTGACAAAGTAAACGTGGCAAAATATAACCTCATGGAAGAGCAATATTTGATATCCAACCCAGCGTTCCGAAACTTAAAGTTGTATTTTTTTACGTGGCTGTGTAATTCAATAGACCCCACTATCAAGTTACACAACTGGTTGCTTTTTTCGAAGAAGCTGCTAAATTCAACAGAACACCGGCCTCCGCCTGTCTGTGGATCTGACTGGCAGGAGGCAGCAGGTAAGGCTGGGGAGCATCCCATCCAGCACCCGGACAATTAGCACTGGCGCCTCCCAGGCGTGTGTTCTTCCCCCACGGCTTTTCTCCCTCTACATCAATGACTGCACCTCAGGGGGCCCTTCTGTGAAACTCTTGAAGTTCGCAGACGACACCACCGTAGGACCTACACATACAGCGGGTAAACCGCCATTATTGTCTCAGACCAGCCACTCGGACAGCTGCTGCAACAATTGGTTTGCATAACCAAAGAATTTCTGCACAACTTGTGAGAAACCATCTCGGTGAAGCTCATCTGCATGCTCATCGTCCTCATCGGGGTCTCGACCTGACTGCAGTTCGTCGTCGTAACCGACTTGAGTGGGCAAATGCTCACATTCAAAAGGCGTCTGACAGGTTGGACAGATGTATTTACTTTACGGATAAATCCCGGTTTTCACTGTTCAGCGCAGATGGCAGACAGCGTATGTGGTGTCGTGTGGGAGAGCGGTTTGCTAAGGTCAACGTTGTGAATCGAGTGGCCCATGGTGGGGGTGGAGTTATGGTATGGGCAGGCGTATGTTATAGACGACGAACGCAAGTGCATTTTATCGATGGCATTTTGAATGCACAGAGATACCGTGACAAGATCCTGTGGCCCATTTTTTTGGCGTTCACCTGAGACTATCACCACATGTTGCAGCATGACAATGCACGGCCCCATGTTGCAAAGATCTGTACACAATTCCTGGAAGCTGAAAACATCACAGTTCTTGCATGGCCAGCATACACACAGGAAATGTCACCTATTGAGCATGTTTGGGATGCTGTTGATCGGCGTATACGGCAGCGCGTCCTGCCAATATCTAGGAACTTTGCACAGCCACTGAAGAGGACTAAACCAACATTCCACAGGCCACAACTTGATCAACTCTATGCGAAGGAGATGTGTTGCACTGCGTGAGGCAAATGGTGGTCACACCAGACACTGACTGCTTTTCTGACCCCCCAGACCCGCAAAAAAGCAAAACTGCACATTTTGGCGTGGCCTTTTATTGTGCAGAGCCTGAGGCACACCTGTGCAATAATCATGCCGTTTAATCAGCATCTTGATATGCCACACCTGTGAGGTGGCATGGATTAGCTTGGCAAAGAAGAAATGCTCACTAACACAGATTTAGACAAATTTATAAACAATATTTGAGAGGAATAGGTATTTTGTGTATATGGTAAAAGTTTTACATATTTGAGTTCAACTCATGAAAAATGGGCGTGAAAACAAGTGTTGCGTTTATGTTGCGTTTATATTTTTGTTCAGTATAACTATAGATGTCACCAGAGAAAGTTTAAACGTTGTCATGCAGCATTACAATAATGATCAACTTGTGAAACATTTTATGTACAGAATATCAGAAGTATTTGTTTAGGTATTTAGGTAGAAATATCAGATTTTATTACCAAACATCATTGATAATCAAACCATGATCATAACAAATCCACATTTTTTTTATTAATGTGTGAAACTGATATCTGTAGCTCCTCCTCTGAATGCAAGTGCTTATTGGTTTTCCTACAAAATCAGGCGAAAGACCAACACACTTCAGGTAATTTTTTTTATTGTCGTTAGGGATGTCCGATAATGGCTTTTTTGATATTCCGATATTGTCCAACTCTTAATTACCGATACCGATATCAACCAATACCGATATATACAGTCGTGGAATTAACACATTATTATGCCTAATTTGGACAACCAGGTATTGTGAAGATAAGGTCCTTTTTTTTAAAAATTATAAAATAAAATAAGATAAATAAATTTAAAAAAAATTATTGAATAAAAAAGAAAGTAAAACAATATAAAAACAGTTACATAGAAACTAGCAATTAATGAAAATTAGTAAAATTAACTGTTAAAAGTTAGTACTATTAGTGGACCAGCAACACGCACAATCATGTGTGCTTACGGACTGTATCCCTTGCAGACTGTATTGATCTATATTGATATATAATGTAGGAACCAGAATATTAATAACAGAAAGAAACAACCCTTTTGTGTGAATGAGTGTAAATGGAGGAGGGAGGTTTTTTGGGTTGGTGCACTAATTGTAAGTGTATCTTGTGTTTTTTATGTTGATTTAATAAAAAAAAACGATACCGATAATTAAAAAAATGATACCGATAATTTCCGATATTACGTTTTAAAGCATTTATCGGCCGATATTATCGGACATCTCTAATGGTCGTCATTGTATTTAAAAGTGTGTTAATGTCCGTTTTCTGTTGAGCTGTTTAAAAAGAAAGCATAGTGTCTAAAACTATTTCATTAAAACAAACTGATTGTCTAGTCATGGTATTAAAAATTTGAAAAGTATCAGTTTATTATATCGATCTTGATTAATCTTAATTAATTTTCAGTTAACTATGTACAACGCGATTAATCACAATTAAATGTTTTAATAGTTTGACAGCCCTAATTTTTATACAATATTTATTATCAATGCTGTATTTTTAATAGGCATGTTAAATGCAAGAATTGTGCTGTTTTGGAGGGGGCAAGCACTAATTAAATTGATTTTAATACATTTTTAAAAGAGATGTTATTTTGAGATACAAGTGTTTTGAGTTGAAAGCTCTGACATAGCCAATTAAGCGCAGAAGTTGAGGTACTACTGTGGTTGACATTATACAGATCAATATATAATTATACCAATAAAACATGAATAAAAAATGTTAAACAACAATAAACTGAGCATTATTTTTTCTGGTTATTCGACCAAAAACGTTTAAATAAATGCCCAACATATGCTACGAGTACGCCAGTAGATGACACCAGTTAAGGTCAGACTGTTAAGATAATACTGTATATGTGTAATAACTAAAACAGACCTAAGCTATATTTACATATAAATTAGCTCTCCTTTAATCATATGTTTTTGTGAAAAAAAAGAGTGTATTTGAGTGGTTAAAAACACCCCCACTGTGCAATGCAATTAGAGGATGAGATGACATTCAAGCAACCAGCAGGGGGCCAGAACACATGGGGGCTACCCTTTGTGGGACATCAGTGCTGCCACTCACTGGATAATCAATACATACAATAAACTACATTTGACAAGTTACTGGGTCCTGTTTGACTTGCGGTATATTGAGGGAGAATGTAATATTTATCATACCCTATTTATGTTACTGATTGAAACCTTAAATGGAATAAAAGTGAATGCATGGAAATAATTTAAGAGATCAACTGATTATCGGCTGGGCTGATTATCGGGGCCAATATTTGGCATATATCGGTATAGGTCTTCTTATTTGAATACAAAACCCCAAACCAGTGAAGTTGGCACATTGCGTGAATGGTAAATAAAAACAGAATACAATGATTTGCAAATCCTTTACAACCTATATTCAATTGAATAGACTGCAAAGACAAGATACTTAACTCTCGAACTGGTAAATTTTGCAATTTTATGCAAATATTAGCTCATTTGGAATTTGAGGCCTGCAACATGTTTCAAAAAAGCTGGCACAAGTGGCAATAAAGACTGAGAAAGTTGAGGAAGGCTCATCAAACACTTATTTGGAACATCCCACAGGTGAACAGGCTAATTGGGAACAGGTGGGTGCCATGATTGGGTATAAAAGCAGTTTCCATGAAATGCTCAGTCATTCACAAACAAGGATGGGGCGAGGGTCACCACTTTGTCAACAAATGCGTTAGCAAATTGTCCAACAGTTTAATAACAACATTTCTCAACCAGTTATTGCAAGTAATTTAGGGATTTAATATCATAAAAAGGTTCAGAGAATCTGGATAAATCACTGCATGTAAGAGGCAAGGCTGAAAACCAACATTAAATGCCTGTGAGCTTCAAAAAACGACATCAGTGTGTAAAGGATATCACCAAATGGGCTCAGGAACACTTCAAAAAACCACTGTCAGTAACTACAGTTGGTCGCTACATCTAAGTGCAAGTTAAAACTCTACTATGCAAAGCGAAAGCCATTTATCAACAACACCCAGAAACGCCTCCGGCTTTGCTGGGCCCGAGCTCATCTAAGATGGACTGATGCAAAGTGGAAAACGTTTGGGAACTGAGGAGACCAATTTTTGAAGCTTTTCAGGTGGAATTCTTTCCCATTCTTGCTTGATGGACAGCTTAAGTTGTTCAACTGTCAGTGGTCTCCGTTGTCGTATTTTACGCTTTATAATGCGCCACAAATTTTCAATGGGAGACAGGTCTGGACTACAGGCAGGCCAGTCTAGTACCCGCACTCTTTTACTACGAAGCCACGCTGTTGTATATCGGTATAAGTCTTATTTATATATATCTTTTATTACAACTACAACATAACTACATCAGCAGATACAATATATACACATATGATACCAGTATTTAGTGTTTGAAAAATAATTAGAGGTGTAGATAGTAATAACCAATGCTCAAGCACCAGCCCTTTTGTCCTACATAATAAAAATAATGTTAAAAAACGACTTAAAGCTTTGTCCAGCAGTTTACTGATGTACTATTAACGTTTGAATAACTTTTACTGCAAAGTAATATCGGCTTCTCAGTTATTGCCCTCCTTGACTACTAATAATCGGTATCTGAACCGGTACCTGAAAATCCCTTATCGGACGCCTCTACCGTAAATCAAACAAGGAACACCAAATTGTCTCTCGGTTACAGTAATAGTTTACATTATGAACTCCTAAGCAGTGCATCGTCAATTTATGCACGGAGAACACCAGTATATTATTATGGGATGTTCTGGCAGTCATGTGGCTTGTTTGAACATCAGCAGCTCAGCACGGACTGTGTGAGCATTAGCTGAAGGCTGTTTGAACAACACAAATGTTCCCTATGACCGTACACACACCACCCTGACAAAGATGGCCAACTGTGTGTTTAGCTTAGCTTAAGTATAAACCCTGAGAAAATTATGGAATCACGAGACTTGGAGGATGTTTATTCAAATGAAAAAAAACTGATAGACATTACACAAAACTATAGTTGTTTCAAATGGCAACTTTCAGGCTTTAAAAACAGGAAAATAAATCATGAAAATAAATTGTGGGAGTCATTAACAATTTATTTTGAACAACACCAACACATGTATGTCCCTGATCTCTGGCCAGAAGGCTCTGTGGTCAGGCGTTTTTATGAGCCACGAAAAAGGCAGTTGCGGTGGGGGCCAACCTACCCCTACCCTCCTCTCGTGCTGGTGTAAGTGCGGTTAAAGGGGCCTTGCCCACTCGTACCATGTAACTATGCATGTGGGATCTTTTAACTGTCGTGGACTGCGTCATGGCTGCAGCGCCGGGGACCGGGCTCGGCGTGTAGCTGTTGACAACCTGCTACTCAACTGTGACATTTTATGCTTACAAGAGACATTCCTCCCAAAACAAGACCTGGGCCTCTTGAATTATTTTAATGATAACTTTCATGGAGCTGGTGAGTCAACGTCTGACCTGTCCATGGGAATTGTAAGAGGGAGGATGGCGGGAGGTGTTGCTGTGCTCTGGCACAAAAAGCATGATGCAGTTATTAGTGTTATTAGGCTCGAAGTTGATTGGTGTATTGCTGTTCAGTATAAGTCCAACAATAGGGTGTTTATTGTTCTTAATGTGTACACTCCGTATGAATGTAAAGACAATGAGGATGACTACATGTTTAAACTTGCTTTTATTAATTATTTTATACAGGATAATCACTTGTATTTATGTGGTCGGTGACTGGAATGCTGATATGTCTGATGGCAGCTCTTTATTTGCAAGGCACCTAATACAGTTTTGTGATGAAAATGCACTCACCTTATCTAGTCAAGGGTTGTTGCCAGCTGATAGCTATTCTTATATTAGTGAAGCCTGGCACACAACATCATGGCTTGACCACTGTGTCAGTACAGCTGACGCACACGCCACCATACGTTCTATGGCAGACCTGGGCATTCTGCGGCCCGCGGGCCGCATCCGGCCCTTTGTACGTCCCTGTCCGGCCCGCGTGAGGCCAATTATAAATTACAAAATACATTTAAAAAAGTATCTATTTCGAGTGTGCAATACAACGGTGCTGCTTTTGTTTTGAAAAGCGTTATTTGTATTACTTCCGTGTGGACGTATGCTCGTGCGCGCAGCGGCAATCACAATTACAAAATAAATTTTAAAAAACATCTTTGTCGTGCGTGCAATACAACTGTGCTGCTTTTATTTTGAAAAGTGTTATATGTGCGTATGTCCTGTGAGGGAAGGCGCACAGCGACATGCCCGGTTATCCCCGAGACGCTAAAAAGAGAAAAGTTGATGACGAATGGCGTGTTTTAAAAAAGACATGGACTGCCAAGTAAAGGTAAAGCCGTGTGCTTAATTTGTGGTACACACGTTGCTGTGTTTAAAGAATATAGTGTAACGACCTGCTGAAGTAGATGTTGTCTTCTTGAGTTGCGTAAATGAGAAGTGAGGAGACGTGCGTGTGGAAGGAACGAGATATGTTGAGCTGTGTTAGTATAGCTTGCTCAATAAAAGTTTAAAAATTGCGTCAGACTTGGTGTGCACTTCTTCTGGACGCTACAATTGATGTCAGAAGTAAAACTTTGCGCATACTGCACTGTTTGTGTGCTACGTCATCGGGAGGTACGTGCCACGTGAGGAGCTCGCTGCAAAGAGAGAGAGAGAGAGAGAGACTGAGAGAAAGAGAGAGAGAGGCAGCGTTTACAGGTGCAGCCACGCTGCTTGCCACGGGGGGGAATTCCGCCCTCAATGAAGACTCCCAGGTTTGATGGCAAGGCGAACTGGGAGGCATTTCATCCCACTTGTGACATCAATTGTAGCGTCCAGAAGAAGTGCACACCAAGTCTGATGCTCTTTTTAAACTTTTATTGAGCATGCTATACTAACACAGCTCAACTTATCTCGTTCTTTCCAAAAGGAAAACCAATCCTCACTCCTCATTTCCGCAACAGCAACGCTTCCTCCTTCTTCGCCAATCACCATACAGGCGTGCTACGTTCACAACAAAGAGGATGCAGGATGAAGTGACAGAAATTGAAATTTTTGTATTGTAATATACATCAGGAAGTGTTGTGTAAGAAAGTGTTAAAAATAAAACCATCAAAAGCCTTCTGCTTTTGTATAAAGATAAGTTAGGTTAAATGAAAATATTATTATCTATCTTACGGTACATCAAAAATAATTTGTGCAAAATTTAATTGAAATATTGTCGGTGCGGCCCTCCAGCAGTGCTCGGGTTGCTCATGCGGGCCCCCGGTAAAAATTAATTGCCCACCCCTGTTCTATGGAGATTGTGTATGAGGCCTCTATGAGCGACCATATTCCATTCATTAGATATTAAGTTGGACAGTCTCCCTGAGTTGACCCAAGAAGTTAATAGCCTGAGGGCCAAACTAGACTGGTCTAAACTCACAGATGAGGAAGTGCTGTTTTATTACAGGAGAACTGATGCTCTTTTAAATAATATGTCTCTTCCACTTGATGCAATTTTTTGTACTAATCTTAACTGTAATGATATTAATCATAGAAAATCCCTTTGTGTAATGTATGACTATATTGTCAAAATCCTGTGTGAAGCTAGCAGTTCTTATGTTACATGCACGAACAGGAAATCCAGTGGGAAGCCAGGCTGGAATAAACATGTTCGAGTGCATTACACTGCGGCTAAGGAGGCTTTCAGTGAATGGGTTCTGGCTGGCAGACCTAGACTAGGTCCAGTACTAGTCTGTAAGAAGCTAACACATTCTAGGTACAAATCTGCCATTCGATTTGTCATTCGAAATGAACACACTATGAGAGCTGACTCATTGGCTGAGAAACTCCTTAACTGCAATATCAGTGGATTCTGGAAAGAGGTGAAAACATTGAACCGAGGCAGTATGCCGCTGCCATGCACAATTGAGGGTGTAGTTGGAGCTGATAACATAGCTGAGAAATGGAGGCAGCACTATTCTGCACTTTTTAATTGTGTTAAAAGTGAGCCCTTTGTTATAGGCAGCATCCACAACAGTGAGGCTGTTGGAGTCTCTGTAAGTGAGGTGCTGCAGGCAATATCCCAGCTAGCTGATAATAAAGCCAGTGGCCTTGATCATATAACTGCAGAACACCTGAAACATGCAAGCCCCAGAGTAGCGGTCCTGCTTTCCATCTGTTTTACAGGCCTGATGTCACACGGGCTGCTGCCTGACTCCATGCTGGCTGTCACTCTGGTGCCGGTCATCAAGGACAAGGCAGGTATGGTGGGAAGCATGGAGAATTACAGGCCTATTGCACTTGCAAGCATACTTTCTAAAGTTAGAGAGAATTTTATTAGACCGCTTAAGCGTTTTTCTTACTACTGCTGACAATCAGTTTGGTTTTAAAACTAAGCATGGTACTGACCTTTGTATCTATGCATTGAAAGAAGTGATTTATATGTATAAAGGTAAGAACTCCTCAGTTTTAGTTGGCTATATTGACGCGTCGAAAGCCTTTGATAGTCAACCATCAGAAACTGTTTTTAAAACTGAAAGAGAGGGGTGTGCCTGATAGTATCATCAGAATTCTGTCATATTGGTATGCTAATCAGAGCATGCAGATCAGATGGGGCGGTAAATGCTCAGCAACATTTAAGGTTGTTGTTTTTTTTGTCCTGTCCAGCTTCTCAGGCAAATCATATAGTTGATGTAGATGCCCATATCGGCTGTTCAGATTTACTTTACAAAAGAGAAGTGTAGGATACTTCTCTTGTTGCCTTATTTGTATTTGACTTTATTAAATGTATTTATATTATCATTTGGTGTAGCCGGGCCAGAGCCGGAGGGGATAGAAAGAGAGAAAAAAGAAGACAGAGGGGGAAATTGTGGGGAGAAAGAAATGTTATTATTGTACATATGATATAAAAATAAACTTATTCAAAGTCTATTGCACTCCTCTGTATACTGCCCCACTGTGGGTAAAGTATAAGCAGAAAAGCATACAGAAACTGCAGGTTGCTTATAATGATTGTATGAGGCTTCTCCTGGGAATTCCAAGAAGCTCCAGTGCAAGCCAGATGTTTGTTAGTGTTGGGGTGTCCACTTTTTCAGCATTGCTACGCAACATTATGCATAAGTTTATGTGTAGGGTATCTGAGTCTGAAAATGATATAATCTCTGTGATAACGAACCATGGCCGCAGTTCTGTTAAGTACTCATCTGGACTGTGGAACCATTGGCACACATGTTTGTATGTCAGAAACTGACATTTGGGCTTTATGTTTTATTGTTTTTATGTTTTATTGTTTTGTTTTTAATGTGTTATATTCTGTTTTTATATGTTTAAATGGTTCTTAAGGTCTGCAATAAAGATTGATGATGATGATGACTAGGGTTGGGTATCGTTTGAATTCGAACGATTCCAATTCCGATTCTTTGTTTCGATTCCGATTCCTTACGATTCTCGATTCCGATTCTTTTAAGAGGCAGGGTCAAAAAAAAGTTTAGGATATTTTAAATGAGCTAGCTAACCTACAGTCTTTCTGAATGAAATAGTCTGACATTCTCCATCAAATTTTAATTCTATTAACTTTTTATGAACTTTACTATAAATTCCTCACAGGGCTGTTTTCAACTAGAATATAAATATCAAATCTATGAACTTGAATATAAATATTATAAAATATGAATACATTTTCCCAGGGGTACACTTTCCTCAAGAGAGCTTTATTTTTGAAAACCTCATGAAAACACATTTACACACACAAGTGTATGATGCTACAAGTACTTAAAAATGTTACCGTGCTCCCACTGATGGGCTAACCAGGTGCAGAAAAGCAAATAAACAATAAGAAACAACTTGCAAAACCCAGTCCAGATTAGCAGCAGGTACAGTATAAAATCAGAGACAGTTCTTGTTTAGGAAAATGACCATATCCGCCTTCTCAGGCAGGATGCGTGAGCGTTCTGGATAGACAGTGTCTCCTGCTGTGGAAAATACATGTTCGCTGGGTGTGGAAGAAGCTTGAACGCATAAATAGGAGAAAGCGCGATCTGACAGCAAAGGATAAGTCTTTTGTTGGTTCCACCGGACCACCACCATGCAGCAGGGTCGTCAGACATAAGTATCGGTGGAACGTCCTGGTACATCTGCAGCTCTCTCTCCACTCGTTTATTGATGGACATGGAGCTCTGTTATTTCGCGGTTATTTCATTTTATTTTGTAAAGTAAAGCCACACTTTCGACCGCCGACGCCCACTATCCATGCTTGAGCTTGACTGACTGGCTTGGCTATGCTAACACTTCCGGCGGTGGGCGCTTCTTCGTTGGTGTTCAGCGTCTTCTTCTTCCGGTTCGGCGGACATATTTTTTTCCGGTCGGCGGACTGGTATCGAAAATAGGAATCGAAATTTAAACTTTTGAACGATTCCGGGAGAATCGGAAAGTTAGTCCCGGTTCCAATCGATACTCGATACTCGATACCCAACCCTAATGATGACACCACTAGTACTTTGTTGCACCACTTCTGGCTTTTATAACAGCTTGCGGTTTCTGACGCATGGATTGAAGGGAGACAAACTGTACTCTTCATCAATCTTTCTCCAACATAATCTCATTGCTTTTGTCAAATCCACTTTGCAGGTTGAGGTCTTGTCATGGACCATTTTTTTTGTCAATTTCCACCACAGCTTTTTAATTGGATTGAGATCTGGACTATTTTCAGGCCATGACCTAGTGTATTTTTATCCAAGAAAAAGTTTTTCAGTTTTTACTCTATGGCAAGATGCATTATCATCTGGAAAAATGATTTCCTCATACCCAAACATCCTTTCGATTGACAGAATAAGAAAAGTGTCGAAAATGTCAACATAACTAGTGTATTTATTGGAGATGTAATGATGACAGCCATCTCCCCAGAGCAATTACCTGATATGCATCCCCATATCATCAATGACTGTGGAAATTAGCACGTTTTCTTCAGGCAGTCGTCTTCATAAATCTAATCGGAACGGCACCAAACAAACGTTTCAGCATCATCAACTTGTCCGATTCGCAATTTATTACCTGATATGACTTTCAGTCAAACATCCATAGTTAGGATTGTTTTTCCTTAGCCCACTGGAACCTTGTTTTTTATGTTCAGCTGTTAACGAAAGCCTTCATTTAGTTGTATTCCGTCAGTCTACTCCAGGGCAGCTGTGGCTACGAAAGTAGCTTACCACCACCAGGTGTGAATGAATGATGGGTTTTTAACATGTAAAGCGACTTTAGGTACTTAGAAAAGCGCTATATAAATCCCAGGTATTATTATTATTATTATTTAAATACCATTTCCTTTAGACGATTTCTTACAGTTCGTATTCGCCCATTTGTTCTTTATTTGTTTTGCTGTGCATTTTGTTTTTCCAGGACATGTATTCTTAAAGCCAAAAAGTTGTCATTTGAAATGACTATAGTTGTGTGTCATGTCTATTAGCTGCTTTTTTCTACAAAAATAAAAAGCTGAATGAACATCCTAGGCTTCGGCGATATATCGATTTAATCGATAAATTCAAGTTTTTTGTTGCAGACGATTTAAAAAATACATAAATATGGTTTTCCTTGTCTTGCTCCAACATATATTTTTGCCCCCATTAGCTTCCGTTGCCATCACCGCCTTCTCACATCCTTAGCGGAGACCCACAAGTAAGGGTGGGAATGTTTGGGCCCCTCAGGATTCGATTACGATTCGGGAGCTACGATTCGATCAAAAATCGATTTTTTGATGCTTCTTTGATTTATGTAAATGTATTTTTGTTTCACTAAATAAGCATTTATCACCTGCAACTTAAAAAAAAAACAATTCACATAACTAATTACCACATTTATTATATTAATGAAAATGTGTGCAAAACTGGAACATAAGTGCCCTATAATAAAGGAGCTAGCTGGTTGGAATACTTGGTGAGGTGGCTCGCTGAACTCAGTCAAATTTTACTTTATTTACAAAAAATAAATTGATTATCGATTATTGAAGTTTACTAACCAATTCTATAATCATCCATGTCCGAATTGCAATGCATCCAAAAATCGATTATTTCCCCCACCACTAACCACAAGCCTAGCAAAACACGGCTAATGGTAATGATAACAAAAGCGAGACGTTTGTTCTAAAGAAAAGAAAAGTGTTGTCAGTGCTAGGCCTAGGCAGATATTCGATAAGTCAATTAACCGATGACAAATGAAAATTAAGTCAGTAAGTTTTCCAGCGTTGATAAACTGCCATGTGCATGCTTCAAGAGCATCCACGCTGTTCTAACGGAATGAAAAGAAGGGGTGAATCATCTTGTCCTTCATTAAGTGTCTTTGATTGTGAGGTGAGGCGGGGCCGCGGTTCTTACGTTCATATTACAGTTTGTGTTTTTAATATGCATGTTTGGCGACTCGAGAGAGGTCACTCTTTCGCATCGGTTTATGCGGCTGCAGCCGTTTGTGCTACAAATAAACGGTAGTAATGATAACTGATTCAAAACTCCAGACGGTTAGTATTACCGTAATAAATTTAAATGATCAAAGAACCGTCATTCATAACTGCACTTAGATACGGACAGACAAACAGGCGCTGGCTTGCTAGTTAGCTTAAATGCTAACATGTAAACAACAGACATTAACGTCTTTCCCATTACGAAACGTCATTCCCCAATCTAAACTTGTACAAACATTACTGTCTAAGCAAGTGAGCTACAGTATTCACACTAAACACAAAGGATGTGATGATGCACAAAGTAATCGACAATTCAACAGGAAGGAAACTCGCGGGAAGTCATAAAAACCGGAAGTGAAACAACTAATCACTCTTTACAATTTAAAATGGAAGAAGATAAACATATTTAAACACACAAATAGAAAGATCATGGCTCTTATGAAGCCAGAACAATATTTGATGTTTCCTCTGCCAAGAAAATATATTGTGTCTATTCATTTTAGTTATTAAAAAAATACAACTTGGTTAATAAAATATAAGTGAGTGTATAATTACTTTTTGAGCAGATTTAACAATACCACAATAATAATGTTAACCACAATCATTTTGGTTAACATTACTTTATTTATTGTGTATATTTGAGGGTCCCTCACTGTCTCCTTAACAGAGACATAATCTATTTTATTGGTTTTGGTTGTGCTTTTCTATTCAAATGCTAAATATTGCTTACAGACAGTATATTTTATTTTAATTATGTGTTTGTTTTTTTAACTTGGTATTTAAAAGTTTACATTTCAATTACAATGATGAGAAATACAAGTTAATTTTATGTGAAATAGTATACTTTCATTATTATGTATTGTCATTACATCAGTGATTAATTTGGTCTCAAGAAAACACTGGCAACAATATCATTTAACGGCAATCATTTGAAGGTCAATATATTGTTCAGCAAAATCTGTTATGGACCCAGGCCTCGTCAGTGCTTTAGAATTGCGGCAACATGCGTGGAAGAAGTATTCATAGAATAGTATGTTTATCCACTTACAAAAATGATATAGGTATCTCATCGATCTCAATAATCAATTTACTTTACTATTTATTTGCATGCAATGCACAATACTACATTTTTAGTTAAAAAAGTATTTTATTAAAAGCAGAAGTTTTAATTTTGCACTTTATTGATCTGATTCATTTGAATTACTTTTTAATAATTATTGGTATCTGTATAGATTATTTTGAGTTTATTTGCATGCAATGTGCAATGCTACATTTTTAGTTACAAATGTATTTCCTGCGCGTCTTGCACCTTACTCACAGAGAGGTTGGCTCTGCTAGAGGGCCGTGTCCGCCAGTTAGAGCAGAGTAATGTCATAACTTTAGATGTTGCGGACACATCTGCTAGCGTTAGCTGTAGCGAGCTAACTAGCCCAGCTTGTAGCAGTCCTAAGCGGCCTACAAGCTACGGTGTACCAGTTGAGACGCATAATAGATTTAGCTCTTTAGCTAGTCCTACACCCCAGTCTACCGGGCACCACACCTTAGTCATAGGGGACTCCATCACCCGAAACATAAAGCTTAGCAAACCAGCCACAATAAAGTGTATCCCCTGGGCCAGAGCACCTGACATTGAAGCTAATCTTAGGGAGCTAACTCGCAACAGGCCTAGTAAACACGTACGACAGGCTAATCGCACCACTAATTATGCGAATATAGTTGTACACGTTGGCTCCAATGACACTAGAATGAGATAGTCAGAGATTACAAAGAGAAACATAGCCAGGATTTGTGATCTCGCCAGAAAGATGTCCAGGCATCGAGTAATTGTATCTGGCACCAAGCCTGCGAGAGGCAATGATGAGAGATATAGCAGATTAGTCTCGCTTAACAAGTGGCTGGCTAGCTACTGTAGGCAGCAGGGACTAACGTTTATTGATAACTGGCCCTCTTTCTGGGTCAAACCAGGCCTGCTGATGAGAGACGGCCTTCACCCTAACCAGGAAGGCACCATCATCCTGTCTAGAAACATAGACTACTGTTTAAGTCTCACTTGACTGACTGCACTAGAGCAAGCCCGGTCACAGGCAATTACAGAGTCTGTTAGTCCGGGTGAGTAGGCAGTTAAGATAGAACTAGCCAGCGCCAGGCTGGATAATCCATGTACGCATAGCAATTCTCTTAGAATAATACACAATTCACATAATGTTTTTTCTGTTGTGACTGTGTCAGAGGTAGACATGCATTCTACTGAGGTGGCAAATTATGATATGTCCAGTCTATTGCAGCACCAAGCAAACAATCGGAAAATTCCCGTCATATCAATTCCTAGATATGGTCGAAACTATTTAAAGTGCACTACGCATAATAAACGCAACATTGTTAATATTGCTACTACGGATAATCTTAACAAAAACTCGTCAAAACAGCCCAATACCTATAATATGGGCTTTTTAAACATAAGATCATTGTCTCCCAAGGCGTTGTTAGTTAATGAGGTCATTAGAGACAACAATCTTAACATCATTGGTCTTAGCGAAACCTGGCTCAAACCAGACACATTTTTGGCGCTAAATGAGGCATCTCCTCCTAACTATACGAATTCACATGTTGCCCGTCCTCTTAAAAAGGGAGGGGGTGTCGCACTAATATACAATGAAAATTTTAACCTTACCCCTAACCTAAATAATAAATATAAATCGTTTGAGGTGCTTACTATGAGGTCTGTCACACCGCTACCTCTCAACCTGGCTGTTATCTACCGCCCCCCTGGGCCCTATTCGGACTTTATCAGTGAATTCTCAGAGTTCGTTGCTGATCTAGTGACGCACGCCGACAATATAATCATAATGGGGGACTTTAATATCCATATGAATACCCCATCGGACCCTCAGTGCGTGGCGCTCCAGACCATAATTAATAGCTGTAGTCTTACACAAATAATACATGAACCCACGCATCGCAACGGTAATACAATGGATCTAGTGCTTGTCAGGGGTGTCACCACCTCCAAAGTTATGATACTTCCATATACTAAAGTAATGTCCGATCATTACCTTATAAAATTTGAAGTTTTGACTCATTGTCAACAAGCTAAAAATAATAATAATAACTGCTATAGTGGCCGCAACATTAATGCTGCCACAACGATGACTCTTGCTGACCTACTGCCTTCGGTAATGGCACCATTCCCAAATTATGTCGGCTCTATTGATAACCTCACTAACAACTTTGACGATGCCCTGCGCAAAATTATTGATAGTATAGCACCACTAAAGCAAAAAAGGGCCCCTAAAACGTGCACCCCATGGTTTACAGAAGAAATTAGAGCTCATAAATTATCATGTAGAAAGCTGGAACGCAAATGGCGCGCGACTAAACTTGAGGTATGGAATGATAGTTTAATAACTTATAAACGCATGCTTACCTTAGCTAAAGCTAAATACTACTCAAATCTCATCCGCCTCAACAAAAACGATCCTAAATTTCTGTTTACTACAGTAGCATCGCTAACCCAACAAGGGACTCCTCTCAGTAGCTCCACCCACTCGGCAGATGACTTTATGAATTTCTTTAATAAGAAAATTGAACTCATTAGAAAGGAGATTGTAGCAGTTGTAGCATCCCAGCTACAACTGGGTTCTATTAACACAAATACAACTGTATATACGACGGATACCGCCCTCCAAAATAGTCTCTCTATTTTTGATGAAATAACATTAGAGGAATTATTACAGCGTGTAAGTGGGATAAAACAAACAACATGTTTACTTGACCCACTTTCTGGGAAACTTATCAAGGAACTGTTTGTATTATTAGGTCCATCAGTGTTAAATATTATAAACTTATCACTTTCTTCCGGCACTGTTCCCCTAGCATTCAAAAAAGCGGTTATTCATCCTCTGCTCAAAAGACCTAACCTCGATCCTGACCTCATGGTAAACTACCGACCGGTCTCCCACCTTCCGTTTATTCCGAAAATTCTCGAAAAAATTGTTGCACAGCAGCTAAATGAACACTTAGTGACTAACAATCTCTGTGAACCTTTTCAATCCGGTTTCAGGGCAAATCACTCTACGGAGACAGCCCTCGCAAAAATGACTAATGATATATTGCTAACGATGGATTCTGATGTGTCATCTATGTTGCTGCTTCTTGATCTTAGCGCCGCTTTCGATACCGTCAATCATAATATTTTATTAGAGCGTATCAAAACACGTGTTGGTATGTCAGACTTAGACTTGTCGTGGTTTAACTCTTATCTTACTGACAGGATGCAGTGCGTCTCCCATAACAATGTGACCTCGGACTATGTCAAGGTAACGTGCGGAGTTCCCCAGGGTTCGGTTCTTGGCCCTGCACTCTTTAGTATTTACATGCTGCCGCTAGGCGACATCATACGCAAATTCAGTGTTAGCTTTCACTGTTATGCTGATGACACCCAACTCTACATGCCCCTAAAGCTGACCAACACGCCGGATTGTAGTCAGCTGGAGGCGTGTCTTAATGAAATTAATCAATGGATGTCCGCTAACTTTTTGCAACTCAACGCTAAGAAAACGGAAATGCTGATTATCGGTCCTGCTAGACACCGACATATATTTAATAATACCACCTTAACATTTGACAACCAAACAATTACACAAGGCAACTCGGTAAAGAATCTGGGTATTATCTTCGACCCAACTCTCTCGTTTGAGTCACACATTAAGAGTGTTACTAAAACGGCCTTCTTTCATCTCCGTAATATCGCTAAAATTCGTTCCATCTTGTCCACTAGCGACGCTGAGATCATTATTCATGCGTTCGTTACGTCTCGTCTCGATTACTGTAACGTATTATTTTCGGGTCTCCCTATGTCTAGCATTAAAAGATTACAGTTGGTACAAAATGCGGCTGCTAGACTTTTTACAAAAACAAGAAAGTTTGATCATATTACGCCTATACTGGCTCACCTGCACTGGCTTCCTGTGCACTTAAGATGCGACTTTAAGGTTTTACTACTTACGTATAAAATACTACACAGTTTAGTTCCAGCCTATCTCGCCGATTGTATTGTACCATATGTCCTGACAAGAAATCTGCGTTCAAAGAACTCCGGCTTATTAGTGATTGCCAGAGCCAAAAAAAGTCTGCGGGCTATAGAGCGTTTTCTATTCGGGCTCCAGTACTTTGGAATGCCCTCACGGTAACAGTTAGAGATGCTACCTCAATAGAAGCATTTAAGTCCCATCTTAAAACTCATTTGTATAATCTAGCCTTTAAATAGACCCCTTTTTAGACCAGTTGATCTGCCGTTTCTTTTCTTCTCTCCTCTGCTCCCCTCTCCCTTGGGAGGAGGAGTTGCACAGGTCCGGTGGCCATGGATGAAGTGCTGGCTGTCCAGAGTCGGGACCCCGGGTGGACCGCTAGCCTGTGCATCGGTTGGGGACATCTCTGTGCTGCTGACCCATCTCCGCTCGGGACGGTTTCCTGCTGGCCCCACTACGGACTGGACTCTCGCTGATGTGTTGGATCCACTGTGGACTGGACTTTCACAATATTATGTCAGACTCACTCGACATCCATTGCTTTCGGTGTCCCCTAGAGGGGGGGGGGGGGGGGTTACCCACATATGCGGTCCTCTCCAAGGTTTCTCATAGTCATTCACACCGACGTCCCACTGGGGTGAGTTTTTCCTTGCCCGTATGTGGGCTCTGTACCGAGGATGTCGTTGTGGCTTGTGCAGCCCTTTGAGACACTTGTGATTTAGGGCTATATAAATAAACATGATTGATTGATTGATTGATATTATTGTGGTATTTTAGGATTAAAGTGTTTTGGTGAATAGAAAACTCCTGCAGAATGTGCATGATACTTTATGTCAGTCGACTGTTGCGTTTGTACTCCAATTTCCCATCAAGAGGGCCAACGTGCTGGTAAGAGTCTTCCATATGGTGCACGATTGCGACAAGAAAAATTCCTAGTTTGTGAACCCGTTCTCAAACAATGGCAATAAAAACTATTCTGATTCTAACATTGACTTGTTTTGTTCTGCAGGCTGTCACTACCGGATCAACTGCCCATTTGCACAAGTACTACTTGAGACAAACAGTCCGAAATGCATTGCCTGAGCACTTCAGGGATTTTAAGTCATTCTGCCCCTGCAGATGGGTTACTTACCGTATTTTTCGGAATATAAGGCGCACTTAAAATCCTTTCATTTTCTCAAAAATCGACAGTGCGCCTTATAACCCGGTGCGCCTAATGTACGGAATAATTCTGGTTGTGCTTACTGACCTCAAAGCTATTTTATTTGGTACATGGTGTAATGACAAGTGTGACCAGTAGATGGCAGTCACACATAATAGATATGTGTAAACTGCAAGCTGACGCCGGTAAACAAAACCCAAAACTTTAAATGTTCCATTGAGAATATAGAACATTACCCACAGCGCTCAAAAATCTGTCAAAACGTTTTTAGTACAACTTTGGTAAGCTATGAAGCCGCAACGTTTGATGGATTGTCGGTGCATTAAACATACAAGTATTACTATGGTGTGTGTATAAGGACCTAAAATGGCACCTATAAGCAGACATTATCTGCCATTTTGTTTCGCAATATCATGCAAAACCAACTTTTCTTTTCTGGTATCTTCTGATCTGTATTTAGAATTTGCATAAGTAATGAAAATTTGAGCGCGTCCGTAGTCGATAAGAAGGTAGAGAAAAAGAAGAAGCTTATGTGGCATTCATCTTCCACTGTTGCCATTTCTAATATAAAGTAGCGTAAAGTTCTTAGCTGTCAGTAGACTAGCAATTAAAGTGTTACAAACTGTAGTGGGTTTACATAATTCACCCACAGGTTTCAAATTCATCTTCAAAATAAACCGTGACTCGACATTAGTTAAACTGTTACCAAGTTTTAAGCACATGCATTTCAGCAAAACTTTTTTTAAAATTCGGGCTCTTTTAAGTACATTTAAATTATGAAGCATATAATAACGGTTTCCCCCAGCCTGCCAATATACTTGTTGCGATGGAGTTATCAATATGATGTCATCATATTTGCATAATTTTTGATGATGCACATACACTTAACAAATCTGTTTTACTGGCATTATATAAATTAAATTATATGATTGTTATTAACATAGGTTTTTTTTTTTTTATATGGTTTAGCTCCATTTTTATATTTGTTATTATTGTGCAATGTAACACAGGCCGTACAGCAGTGGCAGCAACTGTAGGTCTTACAAGATCATATTCAGCTATTGTCTAAACATGAGTACAGCTTCCAATAACAGATGCAATATGCAAAGATGCTAGTTTAAAAAAAGAAAAAGTCACTTAAAAGATTGTAAAATAGTCCATATGAACATGAATGAAAACTGAAACATGCTTCGGCAGTATTTTATATTTAATTTTGCTGTCAATCAAAGAGGAATTCAGCCTCAGACCGGTCATCCAATTATCATGTGGAAGCCCAGGGAGCCCACTTCTCATTCACTTCTAGAGATGCTTTACTTGCGTAGGCGAGACAAAGCCAAGTATTTATTCAATGACTGTCTAGTTAGGCTGCAGCGGAACAAACCACTCTATGCTTCGAATAAATGAGAAGAAAGTCGCGTCAGCTGTCGTGAAAGTAGCGGATTCTGAACAAAACTTGAACGCATTCTAGCACATACTGTATTTAGTCAATGAAATGTAAACATAAAATTACATAGCTGAACTTCTCTTGCAGTCTTCAAGCAATCGCCACAGCAGTCTCTAATCTCCAGTAGGTCGGCAATTCAGGTCCATAACTTCAGAAGAAGGATTGGCCCTAGGGGCTGGGTCAGTTGGGCTGGAGTGCAAAGCGGGGCTGTGCGCGTGCCGTGGTTGGGGAAGTCTTACCACAGGGGCTCCAGACAATCACACGGTTGTTCAACGTTTGTTGGAGGCAGAATTTTTGGTGTGTTATTAGTCAATAGTTCTTAAATACTAGGCTATATATCCATTCATACAATGTATTACTTGAATTTGTTTCAAGACACTAATTTTTAAGGTGTAAATGGTAAATGGGTTATACTTGTATAGCGCTTTTCTACCTTCAAGGTGCTCAAAGCGCTTTGACACTATTTCCACATTCACCCATTCACACACACATTCACACACTGATTGCGGGAGCTGCTTTGCAAGGCCCTAACAACGACCCATCAGGAGCAAGGGTGAAGTGTCCTACTCAAAGACACGACGAACGTGACGAGGTTGGTAGATGGTGGGGATTGAACCAGGACAACCTCAGGTTGTTGGCACGGCCACTCTCCCAACCGCGCCACACCGTCCCTGTGTGGCGGATTTTAATTTGCAATGGCGCCGCGCCCTGATCATTTACATGTAGGAGAAACTATTAGGAATAATCCAAATTCAAAAGTTAGATTAATCAGATTTCTTTTTAAATCATTTGACAGCACTAGTTCAAATGTTTTTATAAGATAAATAATGATAATGGATTAATCTACATTAACTTGTTCATTTATTTTGACAGCCCTAGTAATAACACAGACACTTGTTACTCGGGATGTTTTTGGCATAATACGATTTGATTAGATTCTTGGGGGAAACAAACCAATTGTCGTATTAAAAATAATTTGTGATTCAAAATCAATACTTTTTTAATAACATTGGGTGCTAGTTATATGATTAACTACATTCCTCTAAAAAATAAACAGCTCTGATGTATTTCTATATTACTTAAAATAAAACTGGTTTTGTTTAATAAAATTCTACTCAAACATTTAATTAATTGTTAATAATTTAACAAATAAGACAACAAGATAAGTATCCCACACTTCTCTTTTCTAAAGTAAATCTGTACAGAAGACATGGGCATCTACATCAACAATATAATTTGCCTGAGTGGCTGGACAGGACAAAAAAAAAAGATAGATTTTTTTTTTATCGATTAGGAATAGTTACGAATAGGAATTGCAATTAATTACAAAATCTTTTTTTTTTTTGACACCCCTACTTGTGACGTAGGTTCGCATGTTTTGTAACGTAAATAATACGAGTAGGAGGGATGCTGTAGCAATGAAAGAAGACAGCCAAAAACACCCATATGCAAACTTGTACCATTGGAATCTATCTGTAAACTAAGCTCATGTAAAGAATTAGGGGTTTGAGGAACAGTGTGTGTGTGTGTGTGTGTGTGTGTGTGTGTGTGTGTGTGTGTGTGTGTGTGTGTGTGTGTGTGTGTGTGTGTGTGTGTGTGTGTGTGTGTGTGTCACAATGTAGGTCACATGGTTATAGGTGGGTGTGTGCAATATTAGATATTTGAGGAGAGCATATTAACCTGTGAATGAGGCTAGAGGAGAGGATACATTTGGGGTGCCACACTATTGGTTTACCACTTTATCTGACTCTTACCGTATTTTTAAGACTATAAGGCGCACTTAAAATCCTTTAATTTCTCAAAAATCGAGGGTGCACCTTATAAACCAGAGGACCTAATGTATGAATTAATTCTGGTTGTGCTTACCGACCTTGAAGCAATTTTATTTGGTACATTCTGTAATGGTAAGTTTGACCAGTAGATGGCAGTCTATCTGTGTGGACTGCAAGATGACGCTAGCAAGCAACACCAAAACGTTGTTTCATTGAGAATATAGTAAAATTATACACTACGCTCAAAAATCTGTCAAAATGTTTTAGTACGACTTTGGTAAGCTACGAAGCCGCATCGCTTGATAGAACGCAGAGGTTCACAACTACCTTAATCACCGGTACTGTGCTACAACCTACAGGTATTATTAGGATGTATGTATGAGGACCCAAAAACAGCACCTATTAGGAGACTTTATCTGGCGTTTTGTTTTGCATTACGCAAAACCAGTTTTTCTTACCTATTGGTACCTGCTGATGTGTATTAGGGATCTCCATAAGTCCAGGAAATTTGCACAAGTCTGCCATTGTAGTCCGCGCCGACACCAATAAGCTCCATCTTTTTCTCTATCCTGTTGTTGTGGGGCATTCATCCTCCACTGTGGTCATTTCTAATACAAAGTAGCATACAGTTCTAACATATCTGTCAGTAGACTCGCTGTGGAAGCGCTAAAAACTACCTGTACAACAAAGATGACAGGGAGACTCTGCTTTCGAAGTGGAGCCACGTAAATAAGACCGCCCACAAAACGTTGCATCCATTAGAGACGGTCAGAAAGCGGCTTGAGGATGGTAGGTAAAACAATCTGTGCAACATTTGGACCAAATATCTACCATTACATGTTATGTAGACCACAAAGAAGTGTTTTAAATGTAGAAAAAAAATCATAATATGGATGGATGGATGGATGACCCCTTTAATGCGTCTTATAATCCGGTGCGCCTTTTGTATGAAAATAGACTTGAATATACCAGCTCATTGGCAGTGTGACTTATAATCAGGTGCACCCTATGGTCCGGAAAATATGGTGTATGTTATTTTATTACTTCCGTTTATCATCATATTCATATTTCTTCACCTTTTTTTTTCAAAATTACTCGCATCATTCAAAGAAACAAAGACCCATTCTTATCCCTCCAGCGACCACCAGGAAATGTGGCCACAACACATACCATAAAATAATTTATAATACAAAAGGACTGATGTAAGACACAGCACTGACTTAACACAGAAAGACAAACCCAGGCTCACATTACAGGGCCAAGAGTAAACAGGCAGGCTACAATAAGACACTTGTACCACACCATAAGGACTCGTTTATAGTATACAGCAGGGCACTTCAACTGACGGCCTAGGGGCCAAATCCGGCTCAGGAATGACACCAGACCGTCCCGTGAGTTCAGTAAAACAAACTTGGAGGGGAATAACATCTTTCCTAAAACACTGGCGTGTTATATAGAGGATTTTTGACTAACCTTAAAGAACAGCAGAATGCCCTCATTATACAGACAATAGGGCTATTTTTTTCCTAATTTAGTGATGCTAACAAAATAAATAGACACAAATTAAATGTCCATAAATAGGAATAGGAAAACATGCTCTACCAGACCTGGGTAAATCAAGGTTCTAAAGTTCTAAAGCTTAGTGATAAATCAGATCGTAGGTGGGTTTATTTTTTATCCTTCGTGTTCATATTTCGCTGTGTTTGTTGCATTTTTGTTGCATTTCGCTTGATTGTAAAATATGTGGATCGAGAGGGGGTGTGACGTTCATAATGTTGTCAATATTCAGTGTTTTATCATTCATAGTTAATATTGTAAATCCCTCATTCTTTATTTTCATGTACATTCTGGGTGTCTCATTCAGTAAAAAAATTTAAATTTCATTCCGTTTTTTTAAGGCATAACGTTTTCAGCATTCAATCAGACATTATTGTGAGGTTTTGTAGGTGTTTCTAAACATGTGTTCCAAAACACATGTGTTCTAAATTTGGCCCCCCCGAGGCAAAATAATTGCCCAGGCCTGTGCTATACAGACAGAATTGTAACTTTGGATACAGCAGTGGTTTGTTACAGCCTGTCCCAAACCCCTGTTTGACCCTGTAACTGACAGTGGCAAACAGTAACAAAAAAAGTAATTTGTAGCACAGAGAATATTTCACAATATTTCCATCTCTGCAAAACTTGTGCAACACAGGAGTACTAAATGTAGCACAAATAGTCACTTGCAACAGACAAAAGTAGCCCAACTAGACAGGTGTAACGCAGGTGGGCGCCTACACGTTACACAAGTAGTCAGTAACGATAAGGCAGCCATATACATAGTTTGAGGTAGTAGACAACACTCACCTGTATATACATAGTTTGATGTAGTAGACAACCCTCATCTGTATATACATAGTTTGATGTAGTAGACAACACTCACCTGTATATACATTGTTTGATGTACAAACCCCGTGTCCATATGAGTTGGGAAATTGTGTTAGATGTAAATATAAACGGAATACAATGATTTGCAAATCATTTTCAACCCATATTCAGTTGAATATGCAACAAAGACAACATATTTGATGTTCAAACTGATAAACTTTTTTTTTTGCAAACAATCATTAACTTTAGAATTTGATGCCAGCAACATGTGACAAAGAAGTTGGGAAAGGTGGCAATAAATACTGATAAAGTTGAGGGATGCTCATCAAACACTTATTTGGAACATCCCACAGGTGAACAGGCAAATTGGGAACAGGTGGGTGCCATGATTGGGTATAAAAGTAGATTCCATGAAATGCTCAGTCATTCACAATCAAGGTTGGGGCGAGGGTCACCACTTTGTCAACAAATGCATGAGCAAATTGTTGAACAGTTTAAGAAAAAACTTTCTCAACCAGCTATTGCAAGGAATTTAGGGATTTCACCATCTACGGTCTGTAATATCATCAAAGGGTTCAGAGAATCTGGAGAAATCACTGCACGTAAGCAGCTAAGCCCGTGACCTTCGTTCCCTCAGGCTGTACTGCATCAACAAGCGACATCAGTGTGTAAAGGATATCCCCACATGGGCTTAGGAACACTTCAGAAACCCACTGTCAGTAACTACAGTTGGTCACTACATCTGTAAGTGCAAGTTAAAACTCTCCTATGCAAGGCGAAAACTGTTTATCAACAACACCCAGAAACGCCATCGGCTTCGCTGGGCCTGAGGTCATCTAAAATGGACTGATACAAAGTGGAAAAGTGTTCTGTGGTCTGACGAGTCCACATTTCAAATTGTTTTTGGAAACTGTGGACGTTGCGTCCTCTGGACCAAAGAGGAAAAGAACCATCCGGATTGTTATAGGCGCAAAGTTGAAAAGCCAGCATCTGTGATGGTATGGGGGTGTATTAGTGCCCAAGACATGGGTAACTTACACATCTGTGAAGGCGCCATTAATGCTGAAAGGTACATACAGGTTTTGGAGCAACATATGTTGCCATCCAAGCAACGTTACCGTGGACGCCCCTGCTTATTTCAGCAAGACAATGCTAAGCCACGTGTTACATCAATGTGGCTTCATAGTAAAAGAGTGCGGGTACTAGACTGGCCTGCCTGTAGTCCAGACCTGTCTCCCATTGAAAATGTGTGGCGCATTATGAAGCCTAAAATACCACAACGGAGATCCCCGGACTGTTGAACAACTTAAGCTGTACATCAAGCAAAAATGGGAAAGAATTCCACCCGAGAAGCTTAAAAAATGTGTCTCCTCAGTTCCCAAACGTTTACTGGGTGTTGTTGAAAGGAAAGGCCATGTAACACAGTGGTGAACATGCCCTTTCCCAACTACTTTGGCACGTGTTGCAGCCATGAAATTCTAAGTTAATTATAATATGAAACAAACAAAAAAAATTATGAGTTTGAACATCAAATATCTTGTCTTTGTAGTGCATTCAATTGAATATGGGTTGAAAAGGATTTGCAAATCATTGTATTCCGTTTATATTTACATCTAACACAATTTCCCAACTCATATGGAAACGGGGTTTGTAGTAGACAACACTCACCTGTATATACATAGTTTTATGTAGTATACAACACTCACCTGTATATACATAGTTTGATGTAGTAGACAACATTCACCTGTATATACATAGTTTGATGTAGTAGACAACACTCACCTGTATATACATAGTTTGATGTAGTAGACAACACTCACCTGTATATACATAGTTTGATGTAGTAGACAACACTCACCTGTATATACATAGTTTGATGTAGTAGACAACACTCACCTGTACATACATAGTTTGATGTAGTAGACAACACTCACCTGTATATACATAGTTTGATGTAGTATACAACACTCACCTGTATATACATAGTTTGATGTAGTATACAACACTCACCTGTATATACATAGTTTGATGTAGTATACAACACTCACCTGTATATACATAGTTTGATGTAGTATACACCACTCACCTGTATATACATAGTTTGATGTAGTATACAACACTCACCTGTATATACATAGTTTGATGTAGTATACAACACTCACCTGTATATACATAGTTTGATGTAGTAGACAACACTCACCTGTATATACATAGTTTGATTTAGTATACAACACTCACCTGTATATACATAGTTTGATGTAGTATACAACACTCACCTGTAGGCTCTGAACAGCGTGTCGCTCTCCTTGAATCCATTGTTGAGAAGCATATTGATCCCTTTCAGGGCCAGCTCGGCGTCGTTGACAGGCTCCTGTTCGCCGTCATCCACGGTGTCCCGGACGGCTTCCATCGGGCCCGCCATAGAAAGCTGGCCGCCACCACCAGCAGCAAACACCGGGGTGACGAGCACAATGTGGCCGAGAAAGGCTGCTGGTGGGCGGATAGGAGTCTGGCAGAGGCTCGCTCGCGCGTGCCGTTTGTTGACTTTTCTCAGCTGAAGACGCAGTCTGGACTTAACGCGACCATGTCTATTTTGTACCTTAAACGACCAGTGAATGAATACTGTTTTAGATATTAAGTATATTTTAAGGACGTTATTTGCCGCACGACAGTGCTGACTGTAATGCCGTCGACAGACACTCAGTCCGCAGCTGGTTTGTGTTCGAGACAAGGAAGTGTGCTGCCTTCAGGTAGAATTGGAATTATTAATACCTCGCTTGTAAACCTAGGAAATACACTGCAGGACTCATTCGCAAAAATGAGGGAATACTGCCACCGTTACTGCTATTTATTTTTATTTAAAGGCACCGAACATCGCGTAGCAAGAGTATGGATCGTTCGATTGGAAATGTACTTCTTAAATGTGGAAAAGTAAACGCGCCAAGTACTATGCTGTTAGGAAACACTTGAAAGTACTTGAATGCAACATCACAATGGGCGTGGGATTGGTTGCATGACGTCACTCCAGTTATATTATAAATCATTTACACATTCAGTTTTACCTACTGCTAGTTCAAAGATGTACACTAAATGGAATTTGTAAAGACATTTAATTGGAAGTATTATAAAATAGTGTACACACCAGTGGTCACAAAACAGGAATGCGAGGAATAAGAAACAAATCACTTTTTTTGTACTCCGAGGTAAACATTGTCTGGGTGATGCACTGTTATTTCTTAGGGTTTTAGTCTTCCAACTCCACTTAATGCAGGACAGTTTTTGGCATGGAGAGCCACATGGAGGAAAAATGCATGCAAAAGGAATGCAAATGCAAAATATAATCAAAACCATGGGAGTCTGATGCAGCAGACAAAATCACACATGAGGAAAGGAAATAACATCAAACGAGCACCATCAACTGCAAAGTATTCTAGTATACTGTAAATATTTGGTTCCATTTTGTAATAATAATAATAATTTGTCATCGCCATTCAACATAAAATATCTCTCATGATCGTTCTTAAAGTGCTGTGTTTTGTACACTGCAGCCATCACATATTCACTATAGCATTGATGAGTCGGTGTTGTTGATTTTTGAATAAATACATCCATCCATTACACACTCACACACATACACAAACTTCATGGTATATACAATCTTACACACACATTCTCTGTCCTGGTAAAACATTGCACATCATGGTTGGCTTTGGTGGTGGTCCCAAAAAAGACACAGTGAGGGCCTCATGCAGTTCAGCCCGGACAGTCTTTGAGGTTGACGGGGCCGAACACGTAGGACAACCTGGCGAACGATACAGACTCGCCATTGAGGTTCATGTCTTGGATGCACCCCACAAAGGACGAGGTGACGGGCGGCGTCAACAGAGATGACGTGTCGGCTGCAGAGAGTGAGACAAGTTTGGGTGTTATTTGGGGGGTTTGCAAAATAACACAAAGATCATTTTATTTCATGACAGTACATTGACAAAAGTGTTGAGATACACATCTTAAAAAAATCATTTATAATTAATCAGTGATGTAGGCTTGACATTACCATTGCTATTACCATTACTATTCCTTTTTTGGACAGTGATGTTCCGTCGTGTTACTTTGTTAAAACAATTACCATGTGGGATAAGTTTTGAGAAAGCCCGTTTATTTTCCCAGTGCACAAAGCAAGGCCCATAAAAGCACTGTTTTATGAGTTTGGAAAACTGTTGTTTGCCGTGAAATTGGAACATTTTCCAGTAAGGAATGAGGGATTTTAGAAATATTGAATAACTCAAACGTTAAATTAATAAATTGTATTTATTTTGGGGAATTTTTGATTCACAAATTATATGTTACATTTAAAAAAATAGGTGTTCAGTTATTTTTTATTACTAATTGTTATTATCTTGTTATTTTTTTGCATTTATTTGTGACTTTTGCTTGTTTTGTATTATTTATTTCATAATTGTATTGCGTTCTTACACTGAACAACAAATATAATTAAGTTACCTCATATAGACAAAACGCTAAAATTAAATATGACTTGTCAATTATTTAATAAAATAAATGTCATATAAATACACCATGAACTACAGTAAATACTGAAATAGTAAGTAATATAATAAAAATAATAAATACAAACATTTAAAAAATATTTAAGACTAAATTTTACATTTTGGGGAATTCGTAATTGTTGTATTTTCACAAATTTAATTAGTATTTTGTTTTGGTACAAAAAGACCTCCATTAACAACACCTACATTAGGTTGACCTTGTGATTGACCACAGGTGTCAAACTCAAGGCCCGGGTGCCAGATCTGGCCCACCACATAATTTTATGTGGCCCACAAAAGGCTCAAAAAAATGGGTTTCAATAAAATACTTATTTTTATTTTTTACTAAATACATTTGTTCTTTCAATTTTGACAGAAAAAAAAGAGAGAAAATGGACTGCGAATCCAGGCCCAAAACAATATGGAGAAAATACAATGATCTGGATGAACAAGAACATCCTTACATACGGAGAAAATCTCTGATGATTGGTTGGTGTTCGTGTGATGAGCCACAATTGGCTAAGATTAGGGTGAGACATTACGGACTGGCCAATCAGAGGCAAGAAAAGGCGGGTCATGAAAACTAGTAAGAAAAATTATAACAGTCACGCACTCATGTCACATGACGACGAGAGAGTCGGAGACAGCTGACGACGAAAAAAAAACAACTTAAAAATGGCAAAGGAATTCTCTCCCATAAATTAGATTTTTCTTTTAGTGATGAAGATGATTTGCAGGAAACCCACAATAATGCGTGTCCTTGGCCATATTTAGACAAATGTATGCGTTTAGAGTTTCAATACCCAAAACCTTAGTTTTTAGTGTTTACTCTATAAACCAAAATAATATCTGCTCTCTTCATCTAAGACGTCCAACACACATTTAAGAAAACACATTAAGGTGAATTGAATTCATGAAAAGTTTTACTGCACATAACCATTCCCTGTCATGGTATAGATGGATGCTGTTTTTTACTGTAGGTAAAGAAAATAAATAACAATAGAGGGGTGGGCCAAAGAAAAGGCAAACTAAATAAATACATACAGTGGGGTTCGGGGACCCCTAGAGGTAGTTGTAGGATGTCCCCAGCTAAATGACAGACAGTTAATAGTAATATTTGTACACCCTCAATTACATTAACATTAATATTATACATGTGGGCCCATAGATAGAAATGCCATTAAATGTAGCTTTGATGTAGCAAGCTACTTTTGCCGTGTAGCTTGCTACAATTCTCTTAGGATAGCTTCCTCTGTAGCTTAGTTACATTTAATCAAGAGTAACTTGTAATTTAGCTGACTGCATTTTCCAAGTAGCTTGCCCATCATTGCCTGTCAAGTCAAAGTTGACTCACCGGGGAAGCCCCCCACATAAAGGGGATACTTGCTGCTGGTGGTGACGGGGGACGGCGGTCCTATCTTGTACGTGTCCACTGTGTCCACGTGCAGCTGGACAACATGTTTCCTCTTGATGACTGTGGTACAAAGCATGTCATACTGTATGTACAGCATGTACAGTATTTGTATTTATGCGCTGACAGTGAATTTTACCTGATATTTTATGAAACATTCCATCGCAGAGAGGAGTTTTGGGCCGCACGGACGCCGCAAATTCCCCTTTGCCGTTGTTCACTCGTGCTACCACCTAAATGAACAAGAAGGTGGTAAAAGCTAGCGTCACGTTGTCTCGTGCCGTGTTGTTGCTCGGCAGACACTTCTTAAAAGTCACGTCTGAGTGTCGGACCATCAATCAAGTTATGTTTACTTCAGGGTTGTTATTATCACGGGCCATTTTTAGTGATCCATTGTAAAAAATATTCACGGCGTGAGGCCTCACCTCTCCATCGAGCAGGTAGATACTGATATAGTGACCCCAAGAGGTCAGGTCTTGCTGAGCATCACCGACGTGTAACAGGAGTCCGGTCGGCGTCCTCGGTCGGATGTTGAACAGCAACTCGAAACTTGATCCCACGGCAAACGAGTCATCTGGAATCCGCAAAGAAGTCGTTATTCTTTTAAATGCTGCATGGATGCACAGTCGCTCAACTTCTTTAGATAGCAAAGTAGTTGAGACCTAAAATAATTACAGTACTTGTAAGAATGAATTATAAAAATAACGTATTATAAATATCAAAATTTAAAGTGCAGTAGTAATATCCTATATCAAAAGCAAATTAAGGCCCGGGGGCCACATGCAGCCCGTTAAGCTTTTCAATCTGGCCCGACGGACATTCCCAAATATTTTTTTTAGATCTTTAAGATGGAAACTGTAACTGCCATTATGATGTGCAGTGATGTTTTCAAATGACCGTAAGTCTTGAACCATACAAAGTATTTCAATCGTTGGAATCTGCGCTTTGCATGATATAGTAGTTACTATGGTAATCTAATTAGTTACTATGGTAATCTAACTAGTTTCTACGGTAATCTAAATCACAGCAGCTCAGACGAGGCACCAAGCAGTGTGGGTGGGGAGCGTTTCCACAGAGTTTTTCCAGAGTGGCCAGCCTAAAAATGTGGGTGTCAGGGACAGACACAAAAGGAGATTTTTACAACAAAGTTCTACAGTTTAGTGATGTATCCGATATATCAGATTGTAGGTGTGTTTTTTTTTTACCCTTCGCATTCATATTTCGCTGTGTTTGTTGCATTTTTGTTGCGTTTCGCTTGATTGTAAAATATGTCGATTGAGAGGGGGTGTGACGTTCATATGTTGTCAATATTCAGTATTTTATCATTCATTGTTAATATTGTAAATCCCACATTCTTTATTTTCATGTACATTCTGGCTGTATGATTCAGTAAAAAAAATTAAAATTACAATCTGTTTTTAAGGCGCTCTGTCATAACAATTTTAGCATTCAATTATTGTGAGGTTTTGTATTAGTGTTCCTAAAAATAGATATATCGGCCTCCAGACACATTTTTTTCCTCTAAATTTGGCCCCCCAGAGTCAAAATAATTGCCCAGGCCTGCTATACCATTAGTATCAAACTCAAGGTCCGGGGGCCATATCTGGCCGGCCCCCTCATTTTATGTGGCCCGCAAAGGCCTGGAATTACCATGCATCTATTTGTTTCTAAATGTAGTCAACATTCTATTTTGACAGAAAAAAATACATGAATTTCACATATTTTAAACTTAATGTAATATTGCAACAAATATTATATTATTACACATTCCAAACATCAAAATAAGTACTTAAATATCTGCTTGACTCATTATTTTGAAGCATCTTTTTTCAATTATTTTTCGGTAAAAAACTGGTAGCTCGGTTGCCAGAATTTTACCGTAAAAACACAAGTCAAAAAATGTGTAATATTGTTTTGCCATTTACAGTAATACACCGTAAAAACAAAGACTGCAGAGTGGTACTGTTTTCCCATTTACATTTACAGTATACATTGTAAAAAACATGGTACATTTTATGGTAAAATTTTGGCAGCAAAACTTTACTTTAAAATCTATATGTTTTTCTTACAGTGCACGTAAAAATATATAACAATAAATAATTGTGTAATGCAGCAATTTAAAATGTGCAGTATAGGCCAAACATTTGGACACACCTTCTCATTCAATGCGTTTTCTTTATTTTCATGACTATTTACGTTGTAGATTGTCACTGAAGGCATCAAAACTATGAATGAACACATGTGGAGTTATGTACTTATTAACAAAAAAAGGTGAAATAACCGAAAACATGTTTTATATTCTAGTTTCTTCAAAATAGCCACCCTTTGCTCTGATTACTTTTTCGCACACTCTTGGCATTCTCTCGATGAGTTTCAAGCACACCTGTGAAGTTAAAAACCATTTCAGGTGACTACCTCTTGAAGCTCATCGAGAGAATGCCTAGAGTGTGCAAAGCAGTAATCAGAGCGAAGGGTGGCTATTTTGAAGAAACTAGAATATAAAACATGTTTTCAGTTATTTCAGGCCAAATAAATCAAATAATAAATAAATAATATACCATAGTAAGTAAACAAATTTTAAATACATAAATAATCCTATGTCAAAAAATAAATAAAAAATGGTTCAAATTTGTGAATCCTTTTTAAACGTGCTAAATAAAACGCAAAACAATGCTCGCAAAACGGTGGTAAGTGTTGATGAATCACATTCTAAATAATGATATTTGCAGAGTAGTTTTGTGAGTGCTATCAGGTTTGCACGGGTTTTAGTACAAGCAAACGTTTTATAAATCAGGCCCTAAGTGTGTGTATATGGGAGGGGTTTGAGGTGGCCCTTTAAGAGTCTTGGATATAGAGGCCCATAATTTAATGCTGACTGAGCAGTTTGCTCCTTGCCGCTATAACAACATTGGCTCTGTTGCTGCTGTGTTGTTGTTAATAAATGACCACGTGGTCAAAGAGAGCTATGTTTTCCACTTTCTCATGCACTGCACATCATTATTCAAGTTACAACGTACAGTAGTAGCTGTAACATGTACGGTCCTAGTACCTTTTCCGGATCATAGGGCGCACTCGTATGTTTAATGCGTCGAAAATCCATCAAGCGCTTACCAAAAGTCGTACTAAAACATTTTGATAGATTTTTGAGCGCCGTGTATAATGTTCTATATTTTCAATGGAACATAACATTTTTGGTGTTGTTTACTTGAGCCATATTGCAGTTTACACGTATCTCTTGTGTGTGACTGCCATCCATTGGTCACACTTATCATTACACCACGTACCAAATAAAATAACTTCGAGGTCGGTAAGCAACACCAAAATTATTTCGTACATTAGGCGCACACTGTTGAGTTTTGAGGGGAAAAAAAGATTTTAAGTATTTTGTATTTTGTTTATTTGAAGGACAGTGTGCAATTACATTAAGAAGATGGAAGATACGCCTTATAGTCCAGAAAAAGCAGTATATATGAGGCAATATTTCATGAACTCACTGATGATGACATACGCTCCATTCCCTGAGAAGTAGGCCCCTCTCTGGGTGTGGCCCTCAAAACAGGGTCCTGCTCCAAGATTGGTGGTCGGATGCAACATCGGTGCGCCGTTCATTTTAAAATTGCGGACACAGCCTGACACGGTTTGCCTGGGCAGGGACTTGGACTAGAAGTCAAAAATGACAAATCTGTGAGTACAACAGAAACGAGTGATGACGGAACGCTATTACCTTTAACTCTTTGTGGAGGTAGTCGGGCGCACTACCCAGGAACACGGGCGGCATGAAGTGTTTCATTGACGCCAGATCTTCCACAGTCAGCTGACCGTCCTGTGCTCGGATGCCGTCCACCACCAGTCGGAATTTCTTCTTCTCTAAACTGAACATGACCTGCGGGGAACATTGACAGCTCCGTTCATGAGGTACACCTGGACAACACCTGTATGACCAACACGTGTCCGACACGTCATATTTCTGTGATTGATCGGCGTTGTCTTCAAATTAGCCGTCTTTTTCCCAGCAACACGTCACTGGTGTGTGTGAGTGAGAGAAAGAAAACCTCTGACTCACTGAAACACTGGAAAAAATGCCACTCTTAAAAGAAGTTAAAAAATTGTTATATACAATAGGGTTGTCTCGATACCAATATTTTGGTACCAGTACCAAAATGTATCTCGATACTTTTCGATACTTTTCTCAATAAAGGGGACCACAAATTGTTTTATTATTGGCTTTATTTTAACCAAAAATCTTAGGGTACATTAAACATATGTTTCTTATTGCAATCGAAGAACAATTTTGTGCTTAAATATAAAAAAGTGAACATACTCGACAACTTGTCTTTTAGTTGTAAGTAAACAAACAAAGGCTTCTAATTAGTCTGCTGACATATGCAGTAACATATTGTGTCATTTCTCATTCTATCATTTTGGCAATATTATAAAGGACAAACTGTAAAAATGTATTATTAATCTACTTGTTCATTTACTGTTAATATCTGCTTACTTTCCGTTTCAACTTGTTCTATCTACACTTCTGTTAAAATGTAATAATCACTTATTCTTCTGTTGTTTGGATACTTTACATTAGTTTTGGATGATACCACACATTTAGGTATCGATCCGATACCAAGTAGTTACAGGATCATACATTGGCCATATTCAAAGTCCTCTTGTATCCAGGGACGTATTTCCTGAGTTTATAAACATAATATAAAAAATGAAATAAATAAAAAAAGATTTTGTGACGCTAAAAAAATATCAATGTAATCATAGTAGTATCAACTAGATACACTCCTGTACTTTATATCATTGCAGTGGATGTCAGGCGTAGATCCACCCATGGCATTTGTTTACATTGTGACGCCGGTGAGCTATTGTATCCTCCTACGGTGTGTAGTGAAGCATGTTTAGCTATTCCTCGTCCTGCAGGGATGATACTTGTAAGAAATTCACTTTATTTGTCGCCATGGAGGCGAAGATTAGTGATTTAGAAGTAGCTAAAACACTGCAGACGTTAGCTGCTAGCTAGCTAGCCATGTTTTAAATCTTCCTGAGGGCGTTTCAGTGTTATAGCTTCACCTTTATCGTTAGTTTTCAAGCCAAAATGCGTCCATTCTCCCTTTTCTGTCTACACACTGTGACTGCTTGTAAGTACTCTATAATTGTGTGCTGCCGAACATGCTCCTCTGCTCGTAAAACCAGCAATGTCATGAAGTGACAACGACGCGCCGTCATGCCTGTAAAAGAAAATATGGCGAACCGGAACAGAGTACAGTACCGTTTTTGATTTATTAGTACCGCAATACTGTAATAGTACCGTACAAACCTAATACACAAGTTATTTTTGCTTGTAATGCACAATAAAATCTGCAAATGGAACATGTCAAAAATGTCTTGGTAGGATTTCTTTAAATAAGACAAATATGTAAGCTTTAAAAACATAAAAGTGATCTTGAAATGAGCAATTAAGACTTGTTATTAGCTATACTTACTAGTATTGTGAAGTTTTGAGTCTTATAACAAACTTGCAGTGGCGGGCCGTGCGTTTCCCACCCAGGCCTTCAGTGATGTCCGACTTTAATGATTACCTCTCAAAATACCATCATTGATGTCACCACATGACCATTGCTGGAGAAATACTAAACAGGAACACATTTACGCACTACTGGGCATTGAATCCCCACGAACAGTGTACATAACGGGTTATTTTCTGGCACATTTAAAAATCAATAAACCCGCATCAGCAATTAAAACATATCTTATGTGGTACTGTCAAAATTAAAATTGCAAAAAACATCCTAAACGTGAAAAAATAAAGAAATAAAATATCTGAACTCACAATCTGTAGAACCAGTTCGAGCTGCCGGGGTTGGCCAACATCGTCTCACAAGATGTAGTTTCTCTTTAAATATCCTTTTTGAAAATGGCCTTGCAAATATATGTGTTGTCTTGTCTAATCATAAAAGATGCAGACGAGGCATGTTGGCTGACTTCTTAAAGTTTACTCCACAAGGTGCTCATCGAAAACATCCCGCTGCCTGCATGGCTAAACACGGCTGCGCATGCTCTGCACTACTGTGGCATGCTGGGTAATGGAGTTCTTGTGTTACCTAGCTCATAACATTGCTATATATCTGCCTCAGGCTATCTAGAACAGTGGTCCCCAGCCTTTTTGTACTTGCGGACCGGTCAACGCTTGAAAATTTGTCCGGGGGGGATTATGTTTTTTTGTTTGTTTTGTTTTGTTTTTTGTCATAAAGAAATACAATCATGTGTGCTTACGGACTGTATCCCTGCAGAATGTATTGATTTATATTGATATATAATGTATATATTGTTTTTTATGTTGATTTAATTAAAAAATCTCCTCTCTGAGCTGCCACCTTACCGTGGTAGAGGAGTTTGCGTGTCTCAATGATCCTAGGAGCTATGTTGTCCGGGGGCTTCCATGCCCCCTGGTAGGGTCTCCCAAGACAAACAGGTCCTAGGTGAGGGATCAGACAAAGAGCAGCTCGAAGACTTCTATGGAAATACTAGAACCGAGACTCAGATTTCCCTCGCCCGGACGCGGGTCACCGGGGCCCCCCTCTGGAGCCAGGCCCGGAGCTGGGGCACGACGGCGAGCGCCTGGTGGCCGGGCCTGTCCCCATGGAGCCCGGCCGGGCACAGCCCGAAGAGGCAACGTGGGTCCCCCCTCCAATGGGCTCACCACCCATAGCAGGGGCCATAGAGGTCGGGTGCAATGTGAGCTGGGCGGCAGCCGAAGGCAGGGCACTTGGCGGTCCGATCCTCGGCTACAGAAGCTAGCTCTTGGGACGTGGAACGTCACCTCGCTGGGGGGGGAGGAGCCTGAGCTAGTGCTCGAGGTGGAGAAGTTCCGGCTAGACATAGTCGGACTCACTTCGACGCACAGCAAGGGCTCTGGAACCAGTTCTCTCGAGAGGGGATGGACTCTCTTCCACTCTGGCGTTGCCGGCAGTGAGAGGCGACGGGCTGGGGTGGCAATTCTTGTTTTCCCCCGGCTCAGAACCTGCATGTTGGAGTTCAACCCGGTGGACGAGAGGGTAGCGTCCCTCCGCCTTCGGGTGGGGGGACAGGTCCTGACTGTTGTTTGCGCTTACGCGCCAAACAGCAGCTCAGAGTACCCACCCTTTTTGGATTCACTCGAGGGAGTACTTGAGGGTGCTCCCCCGGGTGATTCCCTCGTTCTACTGGGGGACTTCAACGCTCATATTGGCAACGACAGTGAAACCTGGAGAGGCGTGATTGGTAAGAATGGCCGCCCGGATCTGAACCCGAGTGGTGTGTTGTTATTGGACTTTTGTGCCCGTCACGGATTGTCCATAACGAACACCATGTTCAAGCATAAGGGTGTCCATATGTGCACTTGGCACCAGGACACCCTGGGCCGCAGTTCCATGATCGACTTTGTAGTTGTGTCATCGGATTTGCGGCCTTATGTTTTGGACACTCGGGTGAAGAGAGGGGCGGAGCTTTCTACCGATCACCACCTGGTGGTGAGTTGGCTGCGATGGTGGGGGAGGATGCCGGACAGACCTGGCAGGCCCAAACGCATTGTGAGGGTTTGCTGGGAACGTCTGGCAGAGTCTCCTGTCAGAGAGAGTTTCAATTCCCACCTCCGGAAGAACTTTGAACATGTCACGAGGGAGGTGCTGGACATTGAGTCCGAGTGGACCATGTTCCGCACCTCTATTGTCGAGGCGGATGATTGGAGCTGTGGCCGCAAAGTAGTTGGTGCCTGTCGTGGCGGTAATCCTAGAACCCGTTGGTGGACACCGGCGGTGAGGGATGCCGTCAAGCTGAAGAAGGAGTCCTATCGGGTTCTTTTGGCTCATAGGACTCCTGAGGCAGCGGACAGGTACCGACAGGCCAAGCGGTGTGTGGCTTCAGCGGTCGCGGAGGCAAAAACTCGGACATGGGAGGAGTTCGGGGAAGCCATGGAAAACGACTTCCGGACGGCTTCGAAGCGATTCTGGACCACCATCCGCCGCCTCAGGAAGGGGAAGCAGTGCACTATCAACACCGTGTATGGTGAGGATGGTGTTCTGCTGACCTCGACTGCGGATGTTGTGGATCGGTGGAGGGAATACTTCGAAGACCTCCTCAATCCCACCAACACGTCTTCCTATGAGGAAGCAGTGCCTGGGGAATCTGTGGTGGGCTCTCCTATTTCTGGGGCTGAGGTTGCTGAGGTAGTTAAAAAGCTCCTCGGTGGCAGGGCCCCGGGGGTGGATGAGATCCGCCCGGAGTTCCTTAAGGCTCTGGATGCTGTGGGGCTGTCTTGGTTGACAAGACTCTGCAGCATCGCGTGGACATCGGGGGCGGTACCTCTGGATTGGCAGACCGGGGTGGTGGTTCCTCTCTTTAAAAAGGGGAACCGGAGGGTGTGTTCTAACTATCGGGGGATCACACTCCTCAGCCTTCCCGGTAAGGTCTATTCAGGTGTACTGGAGAGGAGGCTACGCCGGATAGTCGAACCTCGGATTCAGGAGGAACAGTGTGGTTTTCGTCCTGGTCGTGGAACTGTGGACCAGCTCTATACTCTCGGCAGGGTCCTTGAGGGTGCATGGGAGGACTTGGAAAAGGCATTCGACCGTGTCCCTCGGGAAGTCCTGTGGGGAGTGCTCAGAGAGTATGGGTTATCGGACTGTCTGATTGTGGCGGTCCGCTCCCTGTATGATCAGTGTCAGAGCTTGGTCCGCATTGCCGGCCGTAAGTCGGACACGTTTACAGTGAGGGTTGGACTCCGCCAAGGCTGCCCTTTGTCACCGATTCTGTTCATAACTTTTATGGACAGAATTTCTAGGCGCAGTCAAGGCGTTGAGGGGATCCGGTTTGGTGGCTGCGGGATTAGGTCTCTGCTTTTTGCAGATGATGTGGTCCTGATGGCTTCATCTGGCCAGGATCTTCAGCTCTCACTGGATCGGTTCGCAGCTGAGTGTGAAGCGACTGGGATGAGAATCAGCACCTCCAAGTCCGAGTCCATGGTTCTCGCCCGGAAAAGGGTGGAGTGCCATCTCCGGGTTGGGGAGGAGATCTTGCCCCAAGTGGAGGAGTTCAAGTACCTCGGAGTGGATCGTGAGATCGACAGGCGGATCGGTGCGGCGTCTTCAGTAATGCGGGCGCTGTATCGGTCCGTTGTGGTGAAGAAGGAGCTGAGCCGCAAGGCAAAGCTCTCAATTTACCGGTCGATCTACGTTCCCATCCTCACCTATGGTCATGAGCTTTGGGTTATGACCGAAAGGACAAGATCACGGGTACAAGCGGCCGAAATGAGTTTCCTCCGCCGGGTGGCGGGTCTCTCCCTTAGAGATAGGGTGAGAAGCTCTGTCATCCGGGAGGAGCTCAAAGTAAAGCCACTGCTCCTCCACATCGAGAGGAGCCAGATGAGGTGGTTCGGGCATCTGGTCAGGATGCCACCCGAACGCCTCCCTAGGGAGGTGTTTAGGGCACGCCCGACCGGTAGGAGGCCACGGGGAAGACCCAGGACACGTTGGGAAGACTATGTCTCCCGGCTGGCCTGGGAACGCCTCGGAATCCCCCGGGAAGAGCTAGACGAAGTGGCTGGGGAGAGGGAAGTCTGGGCTTCCCTGCTTAGGCTGCTGCCCCCGCGACCCGACCTCGGATAAGCGGAAGAAGATGGATGGATGGATGGATGGATTAATTAAAAAATGTTTTTTTTAAAAATTTATTTATTTATTTTATTTTATTTTATTTTTAGTTTTTTATTTCTTGTGCGGCCGCGGCCCGGTACCAATCGGTCCACGGACCAGTACCGGGCCGCGGCCCGGTGGTTGGGGACCACTGATCTAGAAGGCCTTACTGACAACAACTCGTGATCTGATTGGCTATCGCAATTGTGTATCAACTGTATGTGTCCGTTCACTTACAGTGCACAGACGCCAGCATTGTTAATTCTGAAGGCTTTGAGCAGATTAGTTACAGCATGGCAACCTAAGCTAGCTGAATTCTGATTGGATAAAAATTAAAACTAAAAACAATAGCGCTGGAATGAGCATAATATATAACATGAAGAGAATATGAATACTTTTAGATATTTAGGGAAAGTAAATAAAAAAATACTTTTATCTTTAATCATGATCATGATTTCTGGTTATGTTAGGCCAGCAGAGAAGGTCTCGCTGACCCTGACGGCACACCACTGCAAACTTGTGATGCTCAAAAGTAGTGTTTTCCCTCAAAATATGTATTACTTGAAAACAGTTCTTCTGTCTCACTTAAATATATCAATACAGTTTATTGTGACTTTTTTAAGTTTGTTGGGATATTTTGACCAAAAATTTTAAATACCGTATTTTCCGGACCATAGGGCGCACCAGAATTAAAAGGCGCACTGCCGATGAGCGGTTCTATTCAGGTCTTTTCTCATACAAAAGGCGCACCGGATTATAAGGCGCATTAAAGGGGTCATTTATGATTTTTTTTTAATGTAAAACACTTCCTTGTGGTCTACATAACATGTGATGGTGGTTCTTTGGTCAAAATGTTGCAGAGATTATGTTTAACAGATCATTTTCAAGCCGCTTTCTGACAGTCACTTCAGGATGCGCCGTTTTGTGGGCGGGTCTTTATGTGGCTCACCTTCGACAGCGTCTTCTCCCCGTCATCTTTGTTGTAGCGGTGTAGCGTGCAAGGACGGGAGTGGAAGAAGTGTCAAAAAATGGACCTAACTGTTTTAATGACATTCAGACTTTACTTCAATCAACAACGGAGCAGCATCTCCTCATCCGTGGCTCACTAGTGCAACAACAACGCCGGAAATGTGTCCCGTGAAAAGCTGTCCGACCGGAACTCTCTAATAACTAAAGTTCCTTGGGTGAATTATGTTAACTCACTACACCGGTATGTTTTAGCGCTTTCATGGTGAGTTTACTGACAGATATAAGTAAGAATTTTACACTACTTTATATTAGAAATGACAACAGCGGAGGATGAATGTACCATAACAAGAAGATAGAGTAGAAAAAGAAGAAGCTTATCGACCAAGTTGTCGGCACAGACTACAAAGGCGGACGCACACAAATTTTCAGGACTTATGCAGATCCCAAATACAGATCAGCAGGTACCAGAAGGTAAGAAAAGTTGCTTTTGCATAATATTGCAAAACAAAATGCAAGATAACGTCTTACCTTATACACACACCATAATAATACTCGTATGTTGAAGCACAGTACAATCCATCAAGCGGTGCGGCTTCATAGCTTACCAAAGTCGTACTGAAACATTTTGATGGATTTTTGAGCGCCATGTGTAATGTTCTATATTTTCAATGGAACATATAACATGTTGGTGTTGTTTACTTGAGTCATATTGCAGTCTACACGTGTCTCTTATGTGTGACTGCCATCTACTGGTCACACTTATCATTACACCATGTACCAAATAAAATAGCTTTACGGTTTGCAAGCACAACCAAATCTACTCCGTACATTAGGCGCACCGGGTTATAAGGCGCACTGTCGAGTTTTGAGAAAATAAAATGATTTTAAGTGCGCCTTATAGTCCGAAAAATGCAGTAATTTAACATTTAACAACACTTAACTGAAGACTCTTGTGGGCAAAGATGGTGATAACGGACACCACCTACATACTGTTATGAGTTATTTTTTTAATTTAACAGTGTTTCTCACATTCCTTATCAAAATGCTGTCCCTCACTTTATTTGGCCTCAGGGTATATTATTTAGCATATTTTGTATGATAAAAAACATTAAAAAACACAGACTGAGTCACCAAGTATTGGTTAATACACTCATTTCCCCTAGTTTGTCACGGTGGTACAACACGGTAAACAAAAAAAATTGTCAAACGGTGGGGCAAACAAAAACCAAGGTACCACTCCATTTCCAGACTTTATTTTGCTATTTTTATTGTATTGTATGCTTATAATCTGGTTAATGTTCGCAGTGGCGAAAAGCTGCTGATAACTGTTTCTATCAGTAGAATATGAGCTACAGTCGTCGATCTTTAAAGAACAAGGTTGAGAGGCATTGGGGTCCAAGTACTGCAGTGACAGTTCCCATCCAGCAGAGGGAGCCGCACTACGTAAGCGTCTACTCACCGAGTGCCATTTTCCATCGTTGTACTTCTCCCTGTTGAAGATCTCCTTGTGCTTGCCCACAGACAGCCTGATCCGGCCCTTGGACATGTACAACGCCAGGTGAGAGTGCCCCCCTCTGGTCGCGGCGAAGAACAGCAGGCCCTCCGGAGATCGAGTCCTGACGTCCACGGAGAAGTGAGGCCTGGAGAGGCGAGAGAGGAGGATGAGGTCGTGGTCCGGGCACTGCGACTGGGAAGTGACTCACCTGGGCTGCAGCACCTGTAGAGGCAGGCTGTAGCTCAGGCGACTCACAGGCCCGAACATGTGATGAGCGTCTTTCATCAGGCCGGGCAGAACACACGCTGAGGACGCGCTCTCGTTCAGCTGCTGCATCATGGCGTCCTTTAAAACAACACAAACAGGGCAAGATCACAGCTGGCCCTTTAAGAAAGATACTTTGTATCCATGAACACCTCAGCTCAGACATTAGAAATACACTTAGAAATAGAAATACACTTTTTTTTAGTGCTGTCGTACTTTCTTTTAATCATGTTAATCATGCTTTTGAATTTGGATCAATAATGAGTAATCACATGATTAATGCTAAAGCATGATTAATCCAAATTCAAAAGCATGATTAATCCAAATTCACTGGCATGATTAATCCAAATTCAAAAGCATGATTATTCCATATTCAAAAGCATGATTAATCCATATTCAAAAGGATGATTAATCTAAATTTAAAAGCATGATTAATCTATATTTACAAGCATGATTAATCTAAATTCAAAAGCATGATTAATCCATATTCAAAAGCATGAATAATGTCAATTTAAAAGCATGATTAATCTATATTTAAAAGCATGATTAATCTGAATTCAAAAGCATGATTAATCCATATTAAAAAGCATGATTAATCAAAATTCAAAAGCTTGACTAATCCAAATTCAACGGCATGATTAATCCATATTCAAAAGCATGATTAATCCAAATCCAAAAGCATGATTAATGCAAATTCAAAAGCATGATTAATCCAAATTCAAAAGCATGATTAATCCAAATTCAAAAGCATGATTAATCCATATTTAAAAGCATGATTAATCTAAATTCAAAAGCATGATTAATCCATATTAAAAAGCATTATTAATCAACATTCAAAAGCATGATTAATCCAAATTCAACGACATGATTTATCCATATTAAAAAGCATGATCAATCCAAATCCAAAAGCATGATTAATGCAAATTCAAAAGCATGATTAATCCAAATTCAAAAGCATGATTAATTCAAATTCAAAATCATGATTAATCCATATTAAAAAGCATGATTAATCTAAATTAAAAAGCATGATTAATCCAAATTCAACGGCATGATTAATCCATATTCAAAAGCATGATTAATCCAAATCCAAAAGCATGATTAATGCAAATTCAAAAGCATGATTAATCCAAATTCAAAACCATGATTAATCCAAATTCAACAGCATGATTAATCCATATTCTAAAGCATGATTAATCCATATTCAAAAGCATGATTAATACATATTAAAAAGCATGATTAATCAAAATTCAACTGCATGATTAATCCACATTCAAAAGCATGATTAATCCAAACCCAAAAGCATGATTAATGCAAATTCTTAAGCATGATTAATCCAAATTCAAAAGCACGATTAATCCAAATTCAAAAGCATGATTAATCCAAATTCAAAAGCATGATTAATTCATATTCAAAAGCATGATTAATCACTTGAGTAATCGTTTATATAATTTCAATTAACTTAAAAAAAGAGTCCAATATTTGGACAAAAATGCAATTTTATTGTCAGATTTGCTATCCCGGATCATTTTTAAAATGTTTTATTTAAATGCATGTCATTTATTTGTTTAAAACATTGTATCAAAAGTCCCATTAGTGCATTTGTAATTGCCAGTGAGCACACAAGTTGGATCCTCACTCATCTTTATAATATAACAACCCACGACGCATTTCAGATAACCATCCACGGTGCATCCATGCTCAAAATGTGTGATTAATCTACATGTTTACATGATTAGAGTAATATTTTTTGTGATTTCACCTTGTTATTTTTAACAGCCCTATTAATATTATACAGTATATACTTCTTCTGCAATATGATCCTTGAAGTTTTTACACCAAGTACCACCTTAAAAAACACGTTTGCTGCCACGACAGTTTAGCTTGGGTTCAGATTTTTCACAATCATTTCACATGTCTCAAAAGTAAAAAAAAAAAAAAAGCGTGAGTACCACGACTACTACTTAGTAAATACATGCTTTACAACAGGGGTGTCCAAAGTGTGACCCGGTGATCATTTGCGGCCCGCAGCTAATTTTTTAACGGCCTGCTGCACATTCTAAAAGTAGTTTTGGTAAAAAACAAGAAAAAAGTGGAATAAAAGAGCGAGCAGGTGAAATGTAATGAGAAAAGGTTGCAATGTGACTCTAATAACTCTAAGCTGTATGCAGACTGTTTTTTCTTTCTTTAAAACAGCCATTGCTTAAAAAAATTATTACTCAAAATCAATGTTATTAATTATTATTGGCCTATTTAAGGCTCCAATTACTTCACATCAAATATTCCACTTTGAAATATTTGTTGGGGAAAACATTGCACATTTAGTGTTTTCCATATAAAAAACTAACAGCCATACAATAACAACTTTTAATCGAGCGATAGATCTGACGTTGATCCATGTCTTGTTTTTAACACTTTTATGCAATATTTTGGATCCCCAATAATTTTAATAATTTTAATTTTAAGTCATAGCTCAAAAACAACAAGGAATAAAATCAATGTGGCTATGGATTGTTGACGTATTTAAGGATCAAATTACTTCACATCAAACATTCCACTTTGAAAACTTTTTTGGTGGGTTAATATTGCATGTTTTTATTTATTAATTGCCATTAAAAAAAAATAAATAAATAAAAAAGGCATAAACATAAAAAAAAATTGTTTTTGTTTTTAGACCTGAAGTTAATCTAGAGACTTAAGCGTTGAATAAAAATATAAATATGAATAAATATATATGTATGTACAGTACAGGCCAAACGTTTGGACACACCTTCTCATTCAATGTGTTGTCTTTAATTGCATGGTTATTTACATTGTAGATTGTCACTGAAGGCATCAAAACTATGAATGGATGGATACATGTGGAGTTATGTACTTAACAAAAAAAGGTAAAATAACTGAAAACATGACAAGCGGTAGACAATGGATGGATGTTTTATATTCTAGTTTCTTCAAAATAGCCACCCTTTGCTCTAATTACTGCTTTGCACACTCTTGGCATTCTCTCGATGAGCTTCAAGAGGTAGTCACCTGAAATGGCTTTCACTTCACAGGCGTGCATGAAGCTCATGGAGAGAATGCCAAGAGTGTGCTAAGCAGTAATCAAAGCAAAGGGTGGCAATTTTGAAGAAACTAGAATATAAAACATGTTTTCAGCTATTTCACCTATTTTTGTTAAGTACATAACTCCACATGTGTTCATTCATAGTTTTGATGCCTTCAGTGACAATCTACAATGTAAATAGTCATGAAAATAAAGAAAATGCATTGAATGAGAAGGTGTGTCCAAACTTTTGGCCTGTACTGTATATAAAAGTAAGTCATACATACATGACTATTTATGACTGAGACCCTCCCCAGACTCAAACTTGAGGGGAGCCCTATAGGTAGAAAAATTATATATTATCTATTGGTTTTGAACATTTTAAATGTGAAAATGGCCCCCGCATGCTTTCATTTTTCAGTGTGCGGCCCTCAGTGGAAAAAGTTTGGACGCCCCTGCTTTACAACAAAAAGAGAAGAAAAAAATTTCAGACACATTTGAGTTGCTGTGTGCTGCCAGCATGCAGGCAGAGACACAACCTGAGGGCCACACATGTCAACATTTGCAGATGAAAGTAAAGGAAATTCTTGAAGATGCGACTGAGTGCTAATGTGCTGCATCAGGTGTGTCCAAAGTGTGGCAGCATGCAGCTCGAGTTTTCTTACCATATTGTCAATCTAAAATCAAACAAAACAATGATATCTATAACAATAATGTCTGTTTTTTTTAATAAAAAAATATATCAAAATTTATGGATATGTGCTCCTTGGTGTAAAAAGTTTGGACACGGCTGAGCTACATCAGATTGCTTTGGTTCGAGCGTGGATTGTCAGCTGCATTTATTTTATTTTATTTTTTTTGGATATAAATTAAAATGTATGGGATTTTATTTGGACGAGAAGAGCAAACATGGTTGTTTTTTGGGGGGCAATGGCAGTACAGTATGCCCATGTGCTGCAGGCGCTGCTGAACAATGAACATGATAAAAAAAAACTTGAAAGACAAAAGGACACAACAAAACAAAAACAATGCACCAAGTTAATTATGTCGCACGATTTAATATAACCTGGAGGCCCTACAGCAGGTCTGGGCAATTATTTTGACTCGGGGGGCCAAATTTAGAGAAAGAAATGTGTCTGGGCGCCGGTATATCTGATTTTTAGGAACACTAATACAAAACCTCACAATAATGTCTGAATGCTAAAAACTTTATGACAGGCCGCATTAAAAAAACGGAATGGAATTTTTCATTTTTTTACTGAATGAGACACCCAGAATGTACATGAAAATAAAGAATGAGGGATTTACAATATTAACTATGAACGATAAAACACTGAATATTGACACCATTTGAACGTCAGACCCCCTCTCGATCGACATATTTTACAATCAAGCGAAACGCAACAAAAATACAACAAACACAGCGAAATATGAACAAAAAGGGTAAAAAACCCCACCTACAATCTGATATATCGCTAAGTTTAGAACTTCGTTGTAAAAATTTGTGACGTAGATGACCACAGTAACTAGTATATCATGCAAAAGCGCAGATTCCAACCATTGAAATACTTTGTATAGTTCAAGACTTACGCTAATTTGAAAACATCACTGCACATCATAATGGCAGCTACAGTCTCCATCTTAAAGATCTAAAAAACATTTTTGGGAATGTCCGGCGGGCCAGATTGAAAAGCTTAACGGGATGCGGCCCCCCGGCCCTTAATTTGCCCAGGTCTGTCCTACAGCATGTTAATAGAGATTAAATAACGTGATAATGGTCAAATGTTACAATTACTATTATTTCACTGCAATAACCGTGGTAATGGTTTAGTTATTTTAGCATGCATTACAGTTATATTAGAGAAATTGTACATTTTCACATTTCATCATGTCTAAAAATAGTTTGTTCACCATTGTTTAACAACATTACCTTTTTGTTTTATGGGAAAAAATATATAAGAATGTGTCTGTCACACATTATTGTATTGCTTATTTATTAATATAATTATGATCATTGATCGATTGAATATACAGTACAGGCCAAATGTTTGGACACACCTTCTCATTAAAATTTCTTTATTTTCATGACTATTTACATTGTAGATTGTCACTGAAAACTATGACTAAATAACTAAAAACATGTTTTATATTCTAGTTTCTTCACAATAGCCACACCTGTGAAGTGAAAACCATTTCAGGTGACAACCTCTTGAAGCTCATCGAGAGAATGCCAAGAGTGTGCGAAAAAGTAATCAGAGCAAAGGGTGGCTATTTTGAAGAAACTAGAATATAAAACATGTTTTCAGTTATTTCACCTTTTTTTGTTAAGTACATAACTCCACATGTGTTCATTCATAGTTTTGATGCCTTCAATGACAATCTACAATGTAAATAGTCATGAAAATAAAGAAAACACATTGAATGAGAAGGTGTGTCCAAACTTTTGGTCTGGACTGTACGTATTTGTGTTTATGAAGATTGACGCTATTTGTATATTTGACATATCTCATACGTCAAAGTGAGAACAAATTCTCAAGAAACACATATTTGTTATTACCGGTAAATTAATTATCAATGTACAGTTTCTAAGGAATGTTCTTATTTTTACCAGCGTACTAGTGTTGTCCCGATACCAATATTTTGGTACTGGTACCAAAACTTTTCTACATAAAGGGGACCACAACAAATGGCATTATTGGCTTTATTTTAACAAAAAATCTTACAGTACATTAAACATGTGTTTCTTATTGCAATTTTGTCCTTAGATAAAATAGTGAACATACTAGACAACTTGTCTTTTAGTAGTAAGTAAGCAAACAAAGGCTCCTAATTAGTCTGCTGACATATGCAGTAACATATTGTGTCATTCATCATTCTATTATTTTGTCAAAATTATTAAGGACAAGTGGTAGAAAATGAATTATTAATCTACTTGTTCATTTACTGTTAATATCTGCTTACTTTCTCTTCTCTCTACACTTCTGTTAAAATGTAATAATCACTTATTCTTCTGTTGTTTGATACTTTACATTAGTTTTGGATGATACCACAAATTTAGGTATCAATCCGATACCAAGTAGTTACAGGATCATACATTGGTCATATTCAAAGTCCTCATGTGTCCAGGGACGTATTTCCTGAGTTTATAAACAAAATATGAATTTTTTTTTAATTGACAAAAGAGGGGGTAGGTGGAACTTTTTAGAGGCGGTATAGTACCGAATATGATTCATTAATATCGCGGTACTATACCAATACCAGTATACCCTACAACCCTACAGCTTACTGCAACACTGTTTTAGAATACTACTTTTGTTTGGGCCGGCCGGTGACGTTAATCCGCCATCATGGATCCTTTCTGTGAAGCCATGTGACAGGTACGAAGCACACAATGTAATCGGATACAGAAGCAATATGGTACATAGCACGAGTGCTGTTGTGCGATGGTTCCACATGGTGGTGACAGGGTGATGATGCAAGAGATGGAGAATAGGGGCGATGGGACAAGGTGCTTGAGTGCGACTGTTACCGTGTGAAGAAAGAGACCATGAGTTGATTTCAGTTATTTATGAGTGACTGCAAACACACTGTTTCTCTTCTATGACGTCCCATGGACTCATGCATATGTTTGTGTTTTATTGAGTAAACACACTGCGTCATCTTATTCTTATCATTAAGATTAATAGTATTATCGCTAGACTCTTGTCATCAGGTCGTTAAGGCTCCTCTTCCTCCTTCATTTCTGGAAATAAGGCAGCAGAAGAAAGTCAATGAAAGACATACAAGTTCTTGTACAAACCTAAAGATGCGCTTACATGGTAAGAAGAAACAATCAATGAGTGAGTAAGTGAATTTTAGAACATACTCTGTATTTCTGTGGTTCTTAACTGTAAATGCTATCATTATTAACAACTAATATTTCCTTCATTGAAACAAACAATACATTTTACCGACTGACTTCTTTTCTATTTGATTATTTCATTTTAAATTTATTGACAACTTCAGAAAAGGGAAATAAACTCTAGTAAAACAGTACAATTAGTAAATACTTCAATAAAAATACACTATTGATAAGCGGTAGAAAAATGGATGGATGGATATTAATATTCATGAGCGGGACAAGGGGTATAAAATTAATAATTGTTAATATTTTATTAATGGAAAAAGTAAGTAATTACTTTTAAATGAACTTTCATAAAGTGTACTATACAGAAATATACACAATATACTCTGATAAATATTAAAATGTACTGTAGTTATCTAAATCAGCAATAATTAGTATTTGTCTTATTATTATCACAATAGTTAAGAACTCTATACATATTACAGTCAATTTATGGATATTTTAAAACAGTGTTGTAATACAAAACCCAACCAGTGAAGTTGGCACGTTGTTTAAAACGTAAATAAAAATAAAATACAATGATTTGCAAATCCTTTTCAACCTATATTCAATTGAATAGACTGCAAAGACAAGATATTTAATGTTCGAACTGAGAAACTTTTTTTTTTTTTTTGCTAACAATCATAAATTTAGAATTTAATGGCAGCAACACATTGCAAAAAGTTGGCACAGGGGCATTTTTACCACTGTGTTATATGGCCTTTCCTTTTAACAACACTCAGTAAACGTTTGGGAACTGAGGAGACCAATTTTTGAAGCTTTTCAGGTGGAATTCTTTCCCATTCTTGCTTGATGTACAGCTTAAGTTGTTCAACAGTCCGGAGTCTCCGTTGTGGTATTTTACACTTCATAATGCGTCACACATTTTCAATTTGAGACAAGTCTGGACTACAGGCAGGCCAGTCTAGTACCCACACTCTTTTACTATGAAGACACGTGTTTGCTGAAATAAGCAGGGGCGTCCATGATAACGTTGCTTGGATGGCCACATATGTTGCTCCAAAATCTGTATGTACCTTTCAGCATTAATGGTGCCTTCACAGATGTGTAAGTTACCCATGTCTTGGGCACTAATACACCCCCATACCATCACAGATGCTGGCTTTTGAAATTTGCGCCTATAACAATCCGGATGGTTCTTTTCCTCTTTCTTCCAGAGGACACGACGTCCACAGTTTCCAAAAACAATTTGAAATGAGGACTCGTCAGACCACAGAACTCTTTTCCACTTTGCATCAGTGCATCTTAGATGAGCTCGGGCCCAGCGAAGCCGGCGGCGTTTCTGGGTGTTGTTGATAAATGGCTTTTGCTTTGCATAGTAGAGTTTTAACTTGCACTTACAGATGTAGCGACAAATGGTAGTTACTGACAGTGGTTTTCTGAAGTGTTCCTGAGCCCATGTGGTGATGTCGGTTTTTGATGCAGGTCCGATCGAAGGTCCGTAATCTCATCGCTTACATGCAATGATTTCTCCATATTTTCTGAAACTTTTGATGATATTACGGACCGTAGATGGTGAAATCCCTGAATTCCTTGCAATAGCTTGTTGAGAAATGTTGTTCTTAAACTGTTCAACAATTTGCTCACGCCTTTGTGGACAAAGTGGTGACCCCCGCCCCAACCTTGTTTGTAAATGACTGAGCATTTCATGGAAGCTGCTTTCATAGCCAATCATGGCACCCACCTGTTCCCAATTAGCCTGTTCACCTGTGGGATGTTCCAACTAAGTGTTTGATGAGCATTCCTCAACTTTCTCAGTCTGTTTTGCCACTTGTGCCAGCTTTTTTAAAACATGTTGCAGGCATCAAATTCCAAATGAGCTGATGTTTTAAAAAAAATAGCAAAGTTTACCAGTTCGAAGGTTAAATATCTTGTCTTTGCAGTCTATTCAATTGAATATAGGTTGAAAAGGATTTGCAAATCATTGTTCATCAAATCATAATTTTTAGCTACAATTTACACAACGTGCCAACTTCACTGGTTTTGGGTTTTGTACTTTTAAAAAACAATACCGTAATATACAGTATCGTTATCATATGTATAAAAAATGTTTGTTATAAAAACAAAAATAAATATATATTATGTTGAGTTTTTATTAGTATTATAATTAGTATTACAATTATCCTATATTTATTTGATTATTATTACCATGTTGATGTTAACAATACGTAAATGAATGTCCTTGAACTGTATTGTTCATTGATCACATGACTCTCCTGCCTTCTGGGGAGACGTGCATTTGGACAGAAGTGTATTCTGGGCATGGTAAAGTGCTCAAGGTACGACACTTGGTATGGCCTGACACTCACCTGCTTGAGGACGCGATCCAGCATCTGTTGGACAGGACTGGCGCTGGTGCACACGTCCAGGAAGACGTCTCCGGACGTCTGGAATTTGTTCAAGTCCTCTGCCTTGTACAGATTGTTGGGCCTGCGAGAAGAAAGAGAGTAAAAAAAAAAACAACACACTACACGAAACAAGGGTGTGCACGCATTTTCGGTGTCGGTGTTGACGATCACCTTCTGGTGTAGAGGTTGGTGATGCAGCCTTTGAACTTGTCTGCTGCCAGGACGATGGCGCCCCCACCGTCAGGAAGGTTGGCACTGCCGCTTCCCTCTTTCCCGACGTCGTCGTCATCGATCATCAACTCTGTCCTGTTGGCAACAATTAACCGTCCTTTTCATTTAAAGAATGCAACGTGACGAAATGATAATGGACGAGAGAGGCTTCGTTACACATCTTCAAATAAAGCGCTGGAGCGCTGCAGCTGCAAACATGGGAGCTTCTATCAGGTTTAAGCTAACCTAGCATGATGTTGCTGTTAAAATGCGACGGCAAAGTTAGCATTGTGGCTATTCTAGAGCAGCGACTCTAAAACTGTAGTACGTGTACCTCAAGTGCAAAAGTGTCAAACTGAAGATTTAATTTTAATGTGGCCCGCAAAAGCTTTGAAATAATATGCGTCAATGAAGTACTTTACAAAATGTATTACTTCTTTCCATTTTGACAGAAAAAAATACACCTATTTCATGCAATTGCATCTTGCATATCTTGCATCTCTCTCTCTCTCTCTCTCTCACCCAAGGGTGACAGCCACTTCACAGAGCCTTTTCTCTCTCTCGTTCTCTCACCCACAGGCACACAGAAATCTGACAGCCACCCATTCCCCCCACCCCTTCCAGAGCATTCTCTCTCTCTCTCTCTCTCTCTCTCTCTCTCATTGCTGACAGCCTCTTCACAGAGCCTTTTCACTCTCTTTCTCTCACCCACAGGCACACAGAGAGCTGACAGCCACCCATTCCCCCCCACCCCTTCACAGAGCCTTTGCTCTCTCTCTCTCTCTCTGTCTCTCTCTATCTCTCTCTCTCTCTCTCTCACCCGCAGCCGACAGCCACAGGCACACAGAAAGCTGACAGCCACCCATTCCCCCCACCCCTTTGCAGAGCCCTCTCTCTCTCTTTCTCCCTCTCTCTCTCCTCTCTTTCTCTCTCTCTCTCTCACCCATGGCTGACAGCCACTTCACAGAGCCTTTTCTCTCTCTTTCTCTCACCCACAGGCACACAGAAAGCTGACAGCCACCTATTCCCCCCACCCCTTCGCAGAGCCCTCTCTCTCTCTCTTTTTCCATCTCTCTCTTGCTCTCTCTTTCTCTCTCTCTCTCACCCATGGCTGACAGCCACTTCACAGAGTCTTTTCTCTCTCTCTCTTTCTCTCACCCACAGGCACACAGAAAGCTGACAGCCACCTATTCCCCCCACCCCTTCGCAGAGCCCTCTCTCTCTCTCTTTTTCCATCTCTCTCTTGCTCTCTCTTTCTCTCTCTCTCTCACCCATGGCTGACAGCCACTTCACAGAGTCTTTTCTCTCTCTCTCTTTCTCTCACCCACAGGCACACAGAAAGCTGACAGCCACCCATTCCCCCGAGTCATTCGCAGAGCCTTCTCTCTCTCTTTCTCTCACCCATGGCTGACAGCCACTTCACAGAGCCTTTTCTCTTTCTCTCTCTCTCTCCCACAACAATGGCTGACAGCCACTTGACAGATCTCTCTCTCTCTCTGTCTCTGTCTCTGTCTCTGTCTCTGTCTCTGTCTCTGTCTCTGTCTCTCTCTGTCTCTGTCTGTCTCTGTCTGTCTCTGTCTCACAGACAGCCATCAAGCCTTCGGTGAGCTGTGTCCTCTGTATGCTCTGAGCTTGACGTCTCGTTGCTTGTTAATAAAGACATAAAGAGTTAATTTATCGCCGCCTTGTTATGTTTGTTTGATATACAGATCTGTATAGCCCTTTATATTGTTTTCAAAGTGTACAAACCTTCAGTAAAATATACACTTCTGTATTATTTATATTTATATTGTTTATTATGGAGAACGCTGCTTCACTATATGAACTTTTCGCTGTACGAACCATGTTTAAGAACCAATTAAGGTCGTAAATCGAGGTTCCAATGTAGTGCGCCCATACCTGCCCGCTCTCCTACTGACAGTCAGATAATGCCACTGGCCATCGTTGTATTTCTTGTTCGAAGTCCACTTTTTGTTGTCCAATATCAAAACCACGTGACCCATTTCCAGAGCCAGGTTAAGCGCGTTCGCCTTGATGAAAACAGAAAGCACAGACGTGATTAATGGTCGTCCTTCAGTGCCAGCGATTCACTTCGAGGAACCGACTACCTGTTTGTTCTGCAGGAGGACACCCTTGTCGTCTGTGCTCTTGAAGCCCAGCGAGAGCGTCACGTCGTTGGCCAAGCTGAAGCCCGGGAGGACTGCCGACAAGGAGCTCCCCGGGCTGAACTCAGCCTTCCGTGAGATCTGATGAGAGGAACGCGTGGTTAGTAACATGCATGAACCAGCCATGACGCTTAGAGGGAGGTCTCACCAGGAAATCACTGGGGCAGCCGTTGCTGATGCCCACTTTCTCGTCCATCAGTTTGAAGTTTTTATGGAGCTTCACGTTCTTCAAGCAGCCTCTGAATGCTTGGATGCTGATGTTGTTTCTGTCAACGCACAGCCTGGTTACTTTGATACCAATCTATTACAAGGAGTACCGTATTTTTCGGACTACATGGTGCACTTTAAATCCTTTAATTTTCTCAAAAATCGACAGTGCGCCTTATAACACCTAATGTACGGAATAATTCTGGTTGTGCTTACCGTCCTTGAAGCAATTTTATTTGGTACATGGTGTAATGATAAGTGTGACCAGTAGATGGTAGTCATGTAGTCATCGTGTAGACTGCACTATGAGGCCAGTAAACAACACCAAAACTTTAAATATTCCATTGAAAATAAAGAACATTACACACAGCACTCAAAATCTGTCAAAATGTTTTAGTATGACTTTGAAGCCGCACCGCTTGATGGATTGTCGGCCCCTTATGGCTACCGTAGTCAGAGGTACAAGTATTACTATGGTGTGTGTATAAGGACCGCAAAAATGGCACCCATTCGCAGACATATTATCTGGCGTTTTGTTTCACAATATTATGCAAAACCAACTTTTCTTACATTCTGGTACTTGCCGATGTGTATTTGAGATCTGCGAAAGTCCTGAAAATGTGCGCACTTCCGCCGCTCTAGTCCGTGGTTATGCCATAGTCGATAAGCTTTATCTTTTTCTCTATGTTCTTGTAATGGGGCATTCACACTCTGCTTTTGCCATTTCTAATATAAAGTAGGGTAAAGTTCTTACTTATATCTCGCTATCGAAGCGCTAAAAACTACCAGTGTAGTGCCATCCATCCATTTTCTACCGCTTGTAGTGGGTTTACATAATTCAACCACGGAACTTTAGTTATTAAAGTTCCGGTTGGACGTTTTTTCACAGGACACATTTCCGGCGTTGTTGCACTAGTGAGCTACGGATGAGAAGATGCTGCTCCGTTATTGATTTAAGTAAAGTCTGAATGTCATTAAAACAGTTAGCTCCATATTTTGACACTTCTTCCTCTCCCGTCCTTGCACGCTACACCGCTACAACAAAGATGACGGGGAGAATACGCTGTCGAAGGTGAGCCATGTAAATAAGACCGCCCACAAAACGGCGCATTATGAAGCGACTGTCAAAAAGCGACTTGATGATGGTCTATAAAACGTAATCCATGCAACATTTTGACCAAGGAACCACCATTACATGTTATGTAGACCACAAGGAAGTGTTTTCAATTCAGAAAAAAATCATAATATGACCCCTTTAATGCGCCTTATAATCTGGTGCGCCCTATGATCCAGAAAATACGGTACACATGCAGGAATGCCAACCTACTTTTCCCTCAAGTCTTGGGGTGCGCCGCCGATATAATACTCTTGAAAGTCGTTGTGGTCGAACGGAACATTGGCCGTCGCCACCTCCTTATTGGCTATGCGCACAACAAACTTCCCCTTGTTTGTAAGAATGATGAGGACATCCACCCAGTCGTTTGTCTGCAAAATGACCCCCCAAAAAATGTTAACTTCTTTAAATGCAGTGTGGTAAACTTAATGGAACAATCTTACCGGGAATATTTTCAAGGAGTTTGTTGCTGGTGCCTGCAGCAAGTTGCTACGCAGGTAAACAATGCCTTTCTCGACTGTCACCGCAAAGTAATTGTCCTTTGTCGTGGAGGAGACGAGAGCGTTAGAAGCTTGCAAAAACGTTTCACGACGTGTTCAAGAGTAAACCTACCTTGCTGCCGATGTAGAAAAGCAGGCCGTTTTCTGAATGCGATAAGATGGACATGCCGATGAGGATGACTGACGGACCCTTGTCGATGTTCACTTTGCCGTATCCTGTGCCCTCCAAGTAGAACGAATCCAGAGGAGGCACGTACCTTTCATAGGAGGGAGCAAATGTTCCGTTTTTTCTTGCTCAAAAGGCATCAAATTACAAGAACAAATTACATGGGTTTCAAAAAACAGATGGGAAAAGATCTTGGATTACACCGAAATTTTTTAATAAAAATTACATTGGTGAAATAATAATAATTTTAATACATTTTAATTGATAATAATACAATTCAAATACATAATACATATCTTAATCACAAAATTATAATTATCATTACTACTTTTTTTAACTGAGACTAACGGCTTTGAAAATACATTTGTTTTGGCAGGGGTGAACACTTGTGTGCCCAATAATATTTACCAATTAATAATAATGGAAAATATGAAAGAAAATAGATAGATGGATGGAATAGTATGAAATGTTGTTATGTATTATATTTAAACTAAAAATTTTAAGTGTTGTGAAATAAGTTGCATTTACAGTTGACCCTCGCAACATCGCGCTTCAAATATTGCGGCTTCACCACATCACAGATTTTTTTTAAGGGCTGGGGGATTTAAGCATATTCTACAATAGTTTTACCCAAAAATAAGCATTTTCATGGATACAATTAGCTAAATTACCTAAAAATATCAATACCACAGTACAGCAGAGTGGACCAAACCAATCAGCACGCTATGTTCAGTATTGTGGCCACTGGCCAATGATTGGCTCAGCCTCAGGCAGCATTGCTGTATTGGATTAAACAAGTGTAAAATGTAGTTTCCTGTCTAGAGGGCTGTAATAATGTTAAAACTGTATTTAATAAGGTCGTAAACAGATTGTCTTATGCTCGAGCTATGACAATGTTTGAATTATGATTAATGATTCCTACTTTGCGTCATGTTCGGAACTAATTAACAACAAATGAGGGATTACTGTATTGAAATAGAGTATAAAACGACCAGTCATGAAATACGTTTTAAAGGCACAGGAAGACAAGTAAAGAAAAATTGACATCTTAATCAATAAATGTCCTTTCTATTTTTTTGTATAACCGTAAATTAGACAATACTTTTTTAACCGCAAACATATTTCATCTTAAAAAATGCCATTTCAGTGTCAGTGGATTGGTAAACGTTGGTCTCATCCGGGGGTCAGCAACTCGCAGCTCTCGAGCCGCATGCGGCTCTTTAGCGCCGCCCTAGTGGCTGCCTGGAGCATTTTTTTTTTTTAAATTGAAAATTAAAAAAGATGGGGAACCTTTTTTTTGTTTATTTTAGTATGTTTTTTGTTTGAGGACAAACATGACACAAACCTTAATTGTTAGAAAGCCCACTATTTAACATGTTTGTGTGTATGCTTCACTGATGAGAGTATTTGGTGAACATCGTTTTGTCCTACATATTTCGGCGGTTCTTGAACTCACCATAGTGTGGACTGTGACGCAACAGTTTGTTTACTTGTAAAATCTTCCACTCCTTCTTTGTCTCAATTTGTCCACCAGAAGTTTCATGCTGTGCGTGAATGCACAATCTTTGTTGACGTTATTGACTTGTTGGAGTGCTAATCAGGCTATTTAGGCTAGCTGTATGTACATATTGCATCATTATGCCTCATTTACTTTTATCCCCTTTGTATATAATTTATATTTGCATGTCTCATGACACATTATCTGTATGTAATATTGGCTACATTTCAGACAGTTGTTTGTGTGCCATGTTGTTCCAGACCACAGCAAACGTTACCGAGCCTGCCAAAGATTGTAATAAATCTATTAAAAGAAGACAGCCTGCCGTTTCCTTTAACTTGGACACACACATCTATACCTTTAGCCAATAAAAGCCAGTCATTTTCAGGAGTTATCTCACCTTCTAAGTAGCCTCTGATTTACTAATGGTTTCTAATGTTGTAAAAATGTGTAGAATAAAAATATTACATTTCAACATTTCTGTCAACAAAGATTTGCGTCAGCCTGCGACACATAGTCATTTTGATAGTAGGCTATTATAGCTAATATAGACACTTACGTCATGTGTTGCCTTCATTATGAGACTTATATACGGCTTTTCATTTTTTGCGTCTCCAGACAGATTTGTTTTTGGTATTTTTGGTCCAATATGGCTCTTTCAACGTTTTGGGTTGCCGAGCCCTGGTTTAATCCTTTTGCTAATCACCGTACGTTGCAGTGAATAAACTGTCGCCAATCAGAAACTGCAGCCAGGAAGTTGGAGTCAAATCATCAAATGAACAACTTGTAAAAGTGGTACCTCTTGCATGGAGGCTGCGGATTGATGTTCTCTATCTGTTTGAAGTTGTAGAGGCTGACAACCTTGTCGTTAAAAGAGACCAGCTCAATGCAGCCTTTGTACTTGGGAAGTTTGAGGGAATTCGGCGGCTGGAGGGAGGAGCAAAACCAAATTCAAAGAATAGAAAATCAAATTCGAGTCAATGTTGGAATCTCTGTTTCCAATGTGTGTGGACATGTGCTCACGGTGAAGCTGGAAGGGTAGCCTCCGATGTAGAACACCATGTCGTTTGTGGTGAGGTCCAGGAGGTTTTTGGATTCAGTTCCTTGCAGATTTCCCATAATGGGCTTCCCAGGGGTGCTTGACGTGCTGTCTCTTGTAAGACTCAACTCTGCGTCTTGATAAATCCTACATGACAACAAAAGACCGTCAGAACCACTCAAATGACACCACATTTAGTAAACCTATGTTGCTATTTTTACTGTTTCTGTCCGACTTCCTGTTTCTGTCCCATCAGCTCTTAGTTTGTCATCCAAACTGCCTACAATTTATTTAAGTCATGCCTCAGATCAATTAAACCAGGGGTGTCAAACTTGTTTTCATGGAGGGGGCCACATCGCAGTCATGGTTGCCCTCAGAGGGCCGCGTGTAACAGTGAATGTAAGAATATAAAAGTATAATCGCCTCATTATATTATTGCTTATGCATTTGGTTATTTGATTTTTGTACGTACAAATTGATGGATAACTTACTTTGAAATGGTAAGTCAAGGTGACAAGCAGATATTTAAGTATTAATTGTTATTTAAACTATCATACGTTATATAATAATTAGGGGTGCTAAAAAATGTTTTTTTAGTAATTTTCAAAAATCTAATAAATGTTTTATTTTTTTTGACAAATTAATTTAAAAAAACAAACAAACATTTTTTAGGCCATCTCTATGCTTACTTGGTGCACGTATGTATCATATGTCAGCAAGCAAAAGGAAGTTTTGTAACCTGTAAGCTGTTTTGTTAAGGTGTTGTTATTATTATACCAAATAATACATTGCAAAAATCAGTTTGAATCGGGAATTGTGCTGAATCGAGTATCGATTATGAATCAAATTCTCACCCCAAGAATCGGAATTGATTGGCGAGGTGCCCAAAGATTCACACCAATAACAATTGAATATTTGTATATATATCAAATTTTAAAACATGACATTTCCTGTATTACATACATATTTTTCTGTCAAAATGAAAACAATGAAAACAATGAAAACATTTAGTAAGAAAGATGTAGTATCCACATTATTCTCAGGCTTTCGCGGGCCACGTTAAATGACGTGTCGAGCCGGATCTGGCCCCCGGGCCTTGAGTTTGACATGTGTGAGTTAAACCATAGTCCAGGCTGGTGCAAAATTCAACACTTGGAATTTCAATCCAAATCATTTGAAGCACTGGATTAAAATCAAAATTGGGATGACAGAAATTGGAATTAAATTATTTGTAGTTAAGAGAAAATCCTTACAGCCAAGTAACAGGAATAATTAGTCACATTTGACAAGGGTATTGGCTAAATACTAAAAATGTTCAACACTAAAACTTAGCAAACATTTTTAATATTTAGGTAAAATAAAACATTCTGGGAAATGAAGTATTTTTCCAAAATTTCAAACAAAGACATTCTCAATTTAATTTAGAATTTTGCACAAAGCTGCTAGAGTCGCCAGGTGCATGCTCTAATAAAAATGCAAATAGCCACCAGTTCCTAACTAGTGCTTGGTAAAAAAAACTATGGTTATTTATGTTTAGTCCCCCCTGCTGACAATAATTTATTTCATGAATACATCTCCTTTGCAACGAGCGCATGCACATCAGACGAGTGTCTGTGCTTTTAGCTCGGTAGTCAGCACGCTGGCATGTCACACCAACAACCTGGGTTCACGCCCTGCTTGGAGCAATAGGACAAATCAACGCAGCCGAAAGACAGAGTACGCAGTCGCTATGCGAAGCAGCACGGTCTGTGATTGACAGCTAGGAACACCCATCATTGCATTCCGCCGTCAAAATCGGGGGGCCACTGATTGTGTGAGGGCCTCTGGAGCACTTTTAAAACCGACACACAGTCAATTTGAAAAATCCCTCCTTTTTGGGACCACCCTAATGTTGATAGATTTCACCACCAGCGGTGCAAATGAGACATTCTCTATTAGATGCAATGGTTCTCTGTATTGGGACCATGATTTCAGTCCTAACTTGTTCAACAGTCCTCATATGGAAGGTCCTTTTCCTTGTTGATGTCTCAAGAAGGGTAGAAACACAAGAACACGCACGCACGAACGCAAGCACGCACGCACACACACACACACACACACACACCTACACACACACACACACACACACACACACACACACACACACACACACACACACACACACATCACAGTACCTTTGCAAGTTGACTTTATCAAACTTGGCTTTCTCATAAGCAGATGTGCTGATGGAGTCTGTTTTTATGCTGTTCACCACCCCGTTCAGCTTGTAGACTGCATACAGCACATTGTTCTTCAGGTACATGCCGATGTAGTTCTTGGAGGACTAGTAAAGACAGTTTGTTGGAACAGTTATTAATCTGTCTATCCACCCAGAAACCCAGATCTAACCTCTTCCAAAAAAAAAGGGTGTGTTGAACGCACATCTTTGTCACCAAGATACATGACAAACATGTCTCCATTGTCTGCGGCCTGCCTGCGTCTGCGTCGTCCGTCCCCCCTGCCCTCGGGTCTCTGCAGGGACAATGACAAGGCGGTGTAGGCCTTCAGATCCTCCAGGTTCTTGGGCGGATGCAGCTGCGCGTAGCCGTCGCCGGTGAACTTCATGGGGATCGTGATCTGGAGGAGAATACGGAAACGCGTCAGGAGGAAAGGGAAAACACGGAGCAGTGTGGAAGGTATCTCCAGAGAGAGGCGTCACCCTGTTTGCGGTGTCACGGGCGTGTTGAATCAGCTCTTTGAGTTTCTTGATGTTGTCCCTGACGTTGTTCACGCGCGTGAAATCTAGGTTCTCCACTTCAGAGAGCTTATCTTTCAGCGTGGGGATGGTCTTCAACAAGTCATTTACTGAAAACAGTTAAGAAAAGGTGATTTTTTAAATGTTTTTTTTAGATTTTTGGTTTCAAAATATTAGGAACGTCTTCATCATCATGGCTTTGCTTTGAACCTTGTGTGTCAGCAGAAAATCATTTTAAATGTTAACAATTATTTCATGCAGATATTTGAATCAAATTTGATATTTGTTATTATTTTGATCAAAATAAATATAAATATTTTTACAACATTTGATCTTTTGTTTCTCATGAACATTTGTCTCGTAACATTTCTCAGCAGACACTATAAAGGCAAATATTGTTTAGAAAATATTTTTTTTAAACTACACAAATATGATTATAATACAGTCGTCCCTCTTTTAATTGTTTCCGGACATTAATTAATTAATTAATTATAAATCAAATATTTTATTTTCATTTCATACTTCCTCCACATCAAGAGGAGCCAGATGACGTGGTTCAGGCAACTGGTCAGAATGCCCCCCAGACGCCTGCCTGGGGAGGTGTTTAGGACACGTCCAACCGGTAGGAGGACACGGGGAAGTTCCGAGAAACTTTGGAGAGATTATGTCTCCCAGCTGGCCTGGGAACTCCTCGGGATCCCTCGGGAAGAGCTGGACGAAGTAGCTGGGAAGAGGAAAGTTTGGGGTTCCCTGCTTAGGCTGCTGCCCCCGCGACCCGACTTCGGATAAGCGGTAAATAGATAAGATTGTTATTTTAATAGCTAAAGCCTAAAAAAAACTGTTTACAAACTTCCAAATTGATTTTTCAACATTATAAGAGCCCTCCAGACATGAAATAACACCCATTAGCCACCTTTATACTCACGTATCCCGTAAAATAATGCTGCCTCAGGCTGATCCAATCATTGGCCGCAATACTGAACAGTGTGCTCTGATTGGTTTGGTCCCCTCTAGTGGCCAATACTACCGTATTTTCCGAAACATAGGGCGCACCGGATTATAAAGCGCACTGCCAATGAATGGTCTATTTTTGATCTTTTTTCATATATAAGGCGCACCGGATTATAGGGCGCATTAAAGTCGTCATATTATTTTTTTTTTTTTCTAAATTGAAAACATTTCCTTGTGGTTTACATTACATGTGATGGTGGTTCTTTGGTCAAAATGTTGCAGAGATTGTGTTTTACAGATCATCTTCAAGCCGCTTTCTGATAGCCGCTTCAGGATGCGCCATTTTGTGAGCGGTCTTATTTACTTGGCTCACCTTCGACAGAGTCTTCGCTCCGTCTTCTTTGTTGTAGCGGTGTAGCGTGCAAGGACGGGGGTGGAAGAAGTGTCAAAAGATGGAGCTAACTGTTTTAGTGACATTCAGACTTTACTTAAATCAATAACAGAGCAGCATCTCCTCATCCGTGGCTCACTAATGCAACAACAATGCCGGGAATATGTCCTGTGAAAAAACGTCTGACCGGAACTCTTTAATAACTAAAGTTCCGTGGGTGAATTATGTAAACTCACTACACCGGTATGTTTTAGCGCTTTCAAAGCGAGTTTACTGACAGATATAAGTAAGAACTTTACACTACCTTATATTACAAATGGCAACAGCGCAGGATGAATGTCCCATAACAAGAAGATAAGAGAAAAAGAAGAAGCTTATCGACGGACTACAAAGGCGGACGCGCGCACATTTTCAGGATTTATGCAAATCCCAAATACAGATCAGCAGGTACCAGAAGGTAAGAAAAGTTGCTTTTGCATAATATTGCCAAACAAAATGCCAGATAATATGTCTTACCTTATACACACACCGTAATAATACTCTTATGTTGAAGCACAGTACATTCCATCAAGTGGTGCGGCTTCATAGCTTACCAAAGTTGTAATAAAACATTTTGATAGATTTTTGAGCGCCGTGTGTAAAGTTCTATATTTATATGGAACATATAAAATGTTAGTGTTGTTTAGTTTAGTCATACAGTCTACACGTATCTCTTATGTTTGACATCTACTGGTCACACTTATCATTTCACCATGTACCAAGTAAAATAGCTTTGAGGTCGATAAGCAAAACCAGAATTATTCTGTACATTAGGCGCACTGTTGAGTTTTGAGAAAAAAAAAAGATTTTAAGTGTGCCTTATAGTCTGGAAAGTATGGTACTTTAGTATTATTGCTATTTTTAGTTTATTTACCCTTTTCATGCTTGAAAATGCTTAATTCAGGCCAACAAAATGTAAAGAATGCTTAAGAAGTATCCACAAAAATCCCAGATGTAGTGAAGCGCGATGTGGCAAGGACAACTCTAATACAAGTTAAGTTAACACACACACTAGGTGTGGTGAAATTTGTCCTCCGCATTTGACCCATCCCCTTGTTCACCCCCTGAGAGGTGAGGGGAGTTGTGGGCAGCAGCGGTGGCCGCGCCCGGGAATCATTTTTGGTGATTTAACCCCCAATTCGACCAACCGAGCTATACCGTGGGGCGGTATAGCTCGGTTGGTAGAGTGGCTGTGCCAGCAACTTGAGGGTTGCAGGTTCAATTCCCGCTTCCGCCATCCTAGTCACTGCCGTTGTGTCCTTGGGCAAGACACTTTACCCACCTGCTCCCAGTGCCACCCACACTGGTTTAAATGTAACTTAGATATTGGGTTTCACAATGTAAAGCGCTTTGAGTCACTTGAGAAAAAGCGCTATATAAATGTAATTCACTTCACTTCACTTCACAATTCCAACCCTTGATGCTGAGTGCCAAGCAGGGAGGTAATGGGTTCCATTTTTATAGTCTTTGGTATGACTTGGCCGGGGTTTGAACTCACAACCTACCGATCTCAGGGCGGACACTCTAACCACTAGGCCACTGAGTAGGTAGTAGTAGTACAAACACTATTTCAATAAACACACTAATAGTAGGCTACAATGACCATTGACCCTGACTGGGATTTGAACCATGACCGCCTTGTTCAGAAGGCACGCATTATTACCTATTGAGCCTACAGCCACCTTTAATGTAACTTCTCCACTAATAAGCAGCTTTCACTGCAAGGTTTCATTATTTGTTTGGGTGATGTTTGGCCCACCAAATTGTCCTTCTTACCAGATTTGTCCACTTCATCCAACGCGTTGCCTAAATTGGAGCCCCCGGGCGAGATGTTGATTTTGTCCATTTCCTTGCCTATGTCATTGAGCTTGTTGATGGTGTCGGTGGCCGAGTCATTAGCGGCGGCCGCCCTCCTCTTGGCATCGTCTATCATATCTCCGACGTCATCTGATGAGCGAGTAAAACACTGAAGCGGCTCATTCGAACATCAGCAGCTCATGGTGGACGTCGGTGTGCCGCATACCTGTTCTGATGTTGTTCAGCCGCGTTTGTGCATCGAGAAGGTCTTTTTCGAGAGCTTTCTTTTTCTTGTCCGCATTCTTCAGGCGTTTTTTCATGTCGGGAAGCTGGTTGGCAGCATCTGAGCAGAGAGAAACAAAATAATGAAGTCATGAACGAGTGCCTGTAGCATGAAAAGAAAAGGCGATTACCCTGCAGATCTCTCTGTGCGTCTTCAGCACTCTGCACAAGATCCCCACTGGACTCATTCAGTTCTCGTGCTTTTTCGGGCAGTTTTTGTTTTTTTACACTCTAAAAAAAAACATGATGATGAAGAACAATCGATGCAATTAATCAACAACAGACTAGGAACTAGCTACTTACATTCATGGCCTTCTCGGACGCATCTTTAGCCTGATTGGCTACAACCTCAGCTGCGTTTATGGCGTCTGTGATGTTCTTGTAGGCGTCAATGGCATCTTTGGCGTTACGTACCTCAGGACGTGCATTTGCGTCCTTCACGGTGCTGCGGGACAGGACAGCTGTCAATATGACGCAGCAAATGTGTACAGTACACCACCACAAAGATCAACATTATTAAAATGGACGTATTCTTTGTAGTATGAATGTTTCCTCCATCCATTGTGTGCCTCACAGCGCAGTCATTTTGTGCCCGGCAGCACATACATTGTGAGCGGGCTGACTGATCTTCGGTGCTCATTCAGTCAGCACAGAAGCGCTGTCGTTAGCCACTGTTCTAGATGCTACGTGCTATGTGTTTTTTAGCCTTTTCACAGCATTTTTCTACTTTTGCCAGCTCAATATGATTACAAAGAAAACAACGGAAAAGCATGTGGGTTTGAAACATTCGGGAAGCATCCACAGCGTTGTCGACACTGCCATCTCATTCGTCATGTGCCAATAACAAACAAGTGTTGGACCACAGATGGCCCCTGTGCCGCACTTTGGGCACCCCAGCTCTAGAAGCCATTTATGGCCACCAAATAGTACTGTAGTAGATTTGTTCGTCTTATGGTCACATATGGGACGCGAGTTAGCTTACATCAGCACCGGAAGTAGTGAAATTAACTGGTCACCAGGCAGGTTTTTCCTTTGTGATAAAGAGGGGATAAACGGGGAAGTCCTTCTGTAGCTACCGCCTTGTTTTATCATATATTACTGCCTTTGCACATGTCAATGTTTACTTTTGTACATACAGTACAGGCCAAACGTTTGGAGACACCTTCTCATTCAATGTGTTTCCTTTATTTTCATGACTATTGTAGATTGTCACTGAAGGCATCAAAACTATGAATGAACACATGTGGAGTTATGTACGTAACAAAAAAAGGTGAAATAACTGAAAACATGTTTTATATTCTAGTTTCTTCAAAATAGTTTGGACACTCTTGGCATTCTCTCGATGAGCTTCAAGAGGTAGTCACCTGAAATGATTTTCACTTCACAGGTGTGCTTGAAGCTCAGAGCAAAGGGTGGCTGTTTTGAAGAAACTGGAATATAAATCATGTTTTCAGTTATTTCACCTATTTTGTTAAGTACATAACTCCACATGTGTTCATTCATAGTTTTGATACTTTCAGTGACAATCTACAATTGTGATAGTCGTGAAAATAAAGAAAACGCATTGAATGAGAATGTTGTGTGTCCAAACTTTTGGCCTGTACTGTAAATAAATACAAAATCCGTACTTTGGTGCAATGTTCACAGACTTGATTATTTGGCTTTTTATGTTCCTGTTGCAGTCAAGCGATGATGATGATGATGATGGTGACGCTGGGCTCCGTGACCGACGGACGGCCCTTGGACCGATGGTGGCGCGCTTTTACGGAACCTTACAGTTTGTGAAAGACGTGGCAGAACTTCCAGCAGAGCATCGCATCGCATGACAGAGGAAGCCGGATGATTACTGTTCGGAAAGCGTGGGCGCCTTTCTAATGATGCGTCCCCAAAATGCCCGTCCTCGCATGCAGGAAGAGTTATTTGATGTAGGATGCTAGAAAATGTCCGATACATTTTTCCTTTTTTTTCTTTTTCCATTCATTTATTTGTTTCAGGCAATGACATACAAAAGTACAAAGTTGACAACACATAATAATATAGATTAATATAGTGCAAAAGGTAATGTATAGTATGTAATGCACGATTGTCCAGTTTTGCCTGAAAGGGAGTGGGAAGAAGATAACTTATTTAATCCCACCCCCAGTTCTCCATTCAGTGATTATTCACATGAGTTCACTGTTACTTTGTTCAAGGATTATGATACAGATGTTGTATCATAGTGGCATTACCACAGGTAAAAATAATTATTACACTGTAACAATAAATTGTATCAACAATGTAGGAATAATGAATATACCACCAATGGTAATAAACAAAATGCCAACAATTGCTGGATGTGAGGCTAAAGAGAGAGAGGCGAAGTGTGCGGGTGTGTTTAGGCGTCAAAATGCTTGCCTGTTTGTGGGGTGTCACTGATGTCATAATAATAAAAACAATTTTTTGTAATATTTTTGCGATCGACCGGTAGGGTCCCAAAGATCGACAGGTTGGCGACCCCTGAGTGTACAGTTTGGTTCCAATCCAAAATAGGGTGGCCTCTAAATTTGAACTGAGCTGCGGTGCCTAATGTTGAGGTCAGTTTGATGCGTCATAAACCCACCTTTCAAGTTCCTTAGACAGCTTCTGGAGGTTCCGAGCGTGATCCTCGGCGTCCTCCACCAGGCCCTCCTTGGCTGCTGCTTGGGAAATATCATTGACCTTCTTGGTCAGGTCGGTCCTGCCGCCATCCAGCTGAGCAGCCAACTTTTCATATACCTACAGGGAGAGGGGCGTAGAATACAAATTAAATTGTATTCATAACAGCAGCAAATTCCATTGAGAAGAAGAGGTGAACTTTATCTGCACTGTGCATGTTAGGACCTGGCAGGAATCTTTTTACATCATGAGGGATGATACGTTTGTATTTCTAAATGCTTCATTTGAGTGCCTGAGGTGCACTTGGAGCTTGTCAAGAGAGAAAGCCTTGCCGTGTATGCAGGATACATACCGTTTTATTCCCGGATAGCGATTTGAATAAATCCTCAATTTTTTTTAGTTCGTCCTGCGCCATCTCCATCTGGCCCTCCACAGTCTTTCGTTCTTTCTTTAGGTCGTCGACGCGTTTCTGTGGGGGACATGTCAGTCACTTCAGACCATGATAAACACTCATTGGACCAAATAAAACACTGAATTAAAATATAATAATACCCTTTTTCTTCATCATGATCACAATGAATAAGTAAATTATGTATGAAATAAAACTACACAATTCTGGTGATGTGTGTTTACCTGCAGATCCGGTACAGCCTGAGCGTTAAGTCCGTTCTGGGCTTTGGCTTTCTTCACCAAGTCCGTAGCTTCCTTCAGAGACTTGTCAAGATCCTTCAGCCTGGCCTCATGGTCCTCTAGCTGGTCTTGCATTTTTGCTGCCGTCACCTCGTTCTGGTCCGACTGCTTACTCATGTTAGCCTTGATGTAGTCCAGGACTGGATAATGGAGAATACGTAAGAGCTTAATGAACTCTTCATCGACAATTGATGAGTCAATCAAAACATATTTCGGACTAATACACAACATGTGAGACAAAATCACGTTGATAGAATTCAAGAACATTGTATGAAAGTCCATTTTGTATTTTTATGTTCTATTATTTGATATCATTGTATAGTCTAATGTTATTTTATATAGTTTCGTGAAAATATCTTTAGAATTGTACTTCATGTTTATTTACCTTTGTGTGATCTATTTGTTCATATTTTTTTTTCAAAGATGTGATATTTGGCAAAAAATAAAAAATAAATTCTGAATGTAACTATTTTTTATAATCAATAATTGTTATTATTATTATAGTTCTTAGCTGTATTATTAATTATTGTATATATTTTTTTAAAGTATAACATTTAAATATGTGCAGTATTTGTAAAAAAAAATCACAAAATAACAATAAATATTGTTATTAATTTGATATTTAAAATTAAAAATGTATTAAAATATATATTTTTTTGTAAAATCAATTAGATCTGATCCAAAGCAATTTAAATTGAACATGTAATACGTGATCACAGATAATCTTTAAAAATATATATGTATTTTAATTCCAAGTGATTTACCCCTTTATTTTCTTAAATTGTATAAGCCCTGGTTGGGGTCTCCTCTCCTTGTGTATGTGCGTGTGCCATGGCCTACGTTTCCTAGCCTCGTCTCTTTCTTTGTCGGCAGCGGTCTTCTGAGGGGTGAAGTTCCTATTTTCCATCTCCTTCACCATGCGCTGAGCGTCCTCTAACATTTTAGCCAAATTCTCGTTAGGCTGCGTACCGCCGCTGGAGCCCGCGTCATTCAGCTGGTCCAGCAAAACTGAATAAAATGAGACATGTGTCGTTATATTCGAACATCGCTGGTGGAATGGGTAGCCTAAAAAGATGAGATTAAACTCACTTTGGATTTTTATCAGTATGCTTTTAATCTCCTGGTCAAAATCTTGAGCTCTCTTGTGGGTTTTTTCAACGTCTTCAACAGCTTTGTCAGCATCCATAGCCGCCTTATCCGCCTGAATGGGAGGGAGGGGAGGGACAACATTTAGAATTATTACTGCACGTGGATCTTTTTTTCCAAGTGCACTACCTTGTTTCTAAGAGAGGCAATGTCCTCTGAGAGGTTGAGCATGTCTTCTTCCAGCTGCTTGACCTTGGAATTTTGCCCATTGACGGACAAGCTGAATTTGCTCACCAGATTCTGTGAAACAATAAAATAAAATGCAAAACATAATTAATATTTTTGTAAAAACATAACATTTGACAAGAAGGCAGAATGCAAGTTTGTCAAGTCGAGTCCGGAGGTGGGACAAAATCAGGGCTCCACTCTGGAATGTCAACACATGTACACATGTGCATGGACATCAAGTGTGTACATTGTACTTAAGATATCAGTATATACTGAATGTGTCTTGACTCGTTAACCACAATGTTGCAGCTTAAAGGGACCTGACAGGGCTCGAAGCGTTTACTTTGAAAAAATCTGAGTGTTCAAAGCAGGCCGGGAGCGCCTGAAAACCCCAGCTAGGAATAAAGGAATAGGACTCTGCTTCTATTTTGTGGGTTTTGCTCTCCATGAACTGTAGCCATGATTAAGAGCAGGGGTGTCAAATGTACGGAACAGGTTTTTCAGCCCGCGTGATGAGTTTGCGAAGTATAAAAATTAGCTGCTTTTTTTGTTTTAACAAAAGAAACTGCTGTTCTAAATGTGTCCACTGGATGTCACAATAGCAATTCTGTTAGGCAAGCAAACGATTTATACCGGGGCCAAGCAAGAGGTACACAGTATAGGGTGACTGTGGCTCCTCCTCGTCGACCCACATGAAACTTAAAACCTGCCGTTTTATGTCTTCTGCTTCGAACACATCGTCACTTGACACCCTCGTTGCCCCAAAATGTCTCTGTCAAAGACAAGAATAGTGAACTTGACCCTTTTGAATAGATTTTACCTCCGTTTCTTACGGTTTGTTCAGTTAGCACTGGATTGATACGTGGACATGACAAGGGAGGTATTGTTGTGTTTTTGTTCAATCCCAGAAAGACTGTGACTTAAAAGTTTAATCCTGGCTTTGTAGATACACAGACAAAGTCTAAGCTCATTGTGTTTTTGCACCAATTTCCTCAGAATTTTCAACAAACTTGAAGTGTTTTGTCCAGAGGATTATTTGTGATTTGTACGTTTTCATAATGTGCTTGTTCGATTTTTGGCCAAAGTAAAACAAAGAAAACAACCTGGAGTTGTCTTTTTTTTAAAGTTATCATGCAATGATTTTACCATTACGGCCCATTTGGGAATAGATTTTCTTCCATGCGGCCCCTGATTAAGAGGGACTTCCGGGGGAATTCATATTGTGCCGCTAGACGCGAAATTCTTAGACCGGCGCAAGACGGACGAGAGCGAAAGCATTTGCCAAGAATGTTTTCATTAATCAAGAACGAAAGTCGGAGGTTCGAAGACGATCAGATACCGACGTAGTTCCAACTATAAACGATGCCAACTAGCGATCCGGCGGCGTTATACCCATGACCTGCCGGGCAGCGTCCGGAAAACCAAAGTCTTTGGGTTCCGGGGGGATTATGGTTGCAAAGCTGAAACTTAAAGGAATTGACGGAAAGGCACCACCAGGAGTGGAGCCTTCGGCTTAATTTGACTCAACACGGGGAACCTTACCTGGCCCGGACACGGAAAGGATGGACAGATTGATGGCTCTTTCTCGATTCTGTGTATGGTGGTGCATGGCCATTCTTAGTTGGTAGAGCGATTTGTCTGGTTACTTCCGATAACGAACGAGATTCTGGCATGAAAACTACTAACACGGCCCATTGCGGTCGGCCTCCGAACTTCTTAGAGGGACTTGATCTGACCAATCTAAGTCTATGAGCATGAACTGATGAAGCCTACTTGGATGAAAGGCAAAATGTCTTCAAAGACAAACGAAACAGTCCAGTTTGGTTTGTCGATATAGCATTTATCAATGACCTTGATAAATGAGCGCATCTTTAGACCAGTAAGTAATGTGCTTGTTTATGAGCACCAAATGTGGGGAAAAAAGGTAGCATCTTCTTTATTTGTTTTCTCCACTTTTCAGAGAAGAGGCTCTCAAACACTCGCTTCATGAAGCCATGAAAGACAAACCTCAGTCCTCAAGGACATGATACTATCCGCCCCAAGCTAGATGAGCCTGCCACATGCACTCGACTTTGTAAAAAAAAATAGCAGGCTTCACTACACATCTTAAAATCAAGCTCTGCCAACTATCCACCAGTCAGCTACAAATATGGGTGTGTCAATATTTTTCTTCAGTGAGTAGGCTAACCTGGCACAATATTGTTGTTAGAATATGAGTGTAATGTTAGCACATTAGCTCACATCGCTATGCAAGTAATGCTAACATTTGTGTCCTTCTGTTCCACTCCTTAATGTTACCTTGTTGTATGCATGTATGGCATCTACAGCTCATTAGCATTAAAGCTTCAGACTCACACGCGCACATCAATGCTATATTTTTGTCTTACCTTCGTATCAGCCATGGCCCGCTCCATCTTCTTGAGCCTGTCATGCGAGGAGGCGCTGTTGGAGGCGCTGTCCAGCTGGGCTTTGATGCGCGCCATCTCGTCACCCAGAGTCTCTAAGTCTCTCAGTAAGGTCTGTGCACAGTTGTCACACTCTGTGCAAAACAAGGTTAGGTTATGAAGTCGCTATCGAAGATAAAAGCTGAGAATTTAAATTTTCTAGTTGAATCACCTTGGCAGCGGTCATCTGTGTTTGTGTCTCCGGGCTCCAGCGTGTTCTTGCAAACTGCAGAGACAAAACAAGTTTTGAATAAATATAGACATGGAAAAAACACTTTCAGTGGATATCTACACAATCCAATGATCTAACACAGTGGTTCTCAAACTTTTTCCACCAAGTACCATCTCAGAAAAAACTTTGCTCTCCAAGTACCACCATATAACCGAGATTATAATACAGTAGCAGAGTAGGTCTTAGTATTTATTAAAAACAAGGAAGATGTTTTATTTAACAAGTATATTTATAATTATATGCCACGGTTTGAACAGAAACATTGTCTTTGAATACAGGAAACTAAAACACTACTTAAATCAAGTGGTTATTTGGCATACACACACACACACACACACACACACACACACACACACACACACACACACACACACACACACACACTCACACACACACACACACACACACACACACACACACACACATATACAGTACATATATATATAAACTACACAATCACAATAATAGCACCACTCGTTTCATTAATACACTTTTACCTGTCTGTACTACAGTTTATTTTATATGTACATCGTGTTTTTAATATAAGTTTTATAGTGATGTGTATTTTACTGCTCGTTTAATTGAATTGCTTTGTTCACTGTAAAATTTTAGACAATTTTAAGATCTGTCCAGAGACAACAAACGAAAAATAGCCTTTTAGCTAATTCTGTAACATTTAAAGCAATGTTAATTAATGTAAACTGTCCCTGTTAAATAAACCAATGAACAAAATTAAAAATTTAAATAAATTTGTATTTCTACATTTATTTCATATCTATATGTTTCTAAAATAATCATACGCATACCACAGTATGACAATAAATTGAATAAGAGTACATATTATTTATAAACTGATCATTATTATTATTATTTGTTGCCTTGTATTGGATCCTGTTAGAACTACAATAGGTAGGATTGTATTAGATGCACTATGTCACCTCCGGTCTTGGGATCGCAGGTGTTGCCATTGCCATAGCAACTACAAGGCCGACAACCTCCTCCCGGCGCCATTGGGTCACCATAGAAACCAAGAGCACACCTATGGGAAAACAGAACAAGTGAAAGAGTAGAACGATTTTAACCAGACAATATCCTTCTTGGTCATACGTACTTCTCACATCTTTCTCCAGTGTAGCCTCTGCTGCAAATGCACTGGATGTCTCCAAAGATCTCCCTGCAAGCGACTGCAAAGCTGGGAGTGCAAAACAAGTGTTATATAACCATTCGTATCCGGAGGCAGTTGTATTTTTATTTGAATGTACCTGTTTGTAACCGCACTGAAAGGGCACGGGCACACTTTACATGTCCTCAGAGCCGCGTTACCGTAGTAACCTTCTTTGCAGAGTTGACACCTGTCCCCGGCTGTGTTGTATTGACAGTTCTAAGAAAAAGACAAAAAAAATGGTATACTGTCGTGAGAGTCAATCATCAAAAATCCGTCTTTACAAAACACGCACGGGGGTGGAAGAAAAACGACATTTCCCTGCCAAGCTATCACGAAGAATGCGTTTGATGTGCAGGCTTGTGTCCGTCTCGCTATGCGCGGCAAGTGTTGGGATCCAACTGCAACAAGCACACAGGCCCGGTCTTGCATGACGATAACATAATATAGAGGGTTGAGGTTTTAAAAATGTGCACAGGCTCATCCTCCCTTCAAGGAGAGTAATAACGAAATGCCATAGGACTTTGAAAGCCAACACACGAAAGGTGCACTGTAAAAAAAAAAAAAGTTAAGAAAACGCACATTTTCAAGGCAACATGATGCAACAAGATTTTTGCGTTTTCTCAACTTTTGACTACTATTGTTGACTTAGCTAAGATTTACAAGTTGAGATAAGAGTTATGTGACATATGACATATGACATATGTGACATATGACATAACTTTTTTTACAGTGTGGCAAAAGCACAGTATATTAAAAGAAGGACTATTTATTCATTTATTGACAGTATCTGTCTGGCAGCAGGAGTTACATAAAATATTTTTGGGTGGAAAACACTAAGTAACTTTTTCCCTTATCCAAATAAACATACAATGTAAATACAGTTGGAATCCGAATGAGTGCATTTATAGTATTTGCAATTTATGACGTTTTAACTTGCAGTATGTCTATGAAGATTCTCATTCTCCTGGTTTTAATATTATATTATATTGTATGTATGTATATATTATATACAGTACAGGCCAAAAGTTTGGAGACACCTTCTCATTCAATGCGTTTTCTTTATTTCCATGACTAGATTAGACTAGATGTAGATGTAGACATGACTAGATGTAGATTGTCACTGAAGGCATCAAAGCTATGAATGAACACATGTGGAGGTACGTACTAAACAAAAAAAGGTGAAATAACTGAAAACATGTTTTTTATTCTAGTTTCTTCAAAATAGCCACCCTTTGCTCTGATTACTGCTTTGCACACTCTTGACATTCTGTCGAAGAGCTCCAAGCACACCTGTGAAGTGAAAACCAATTCAGGCAACTATCTCTTGAAGTTCATCGAGAGAATGCCAAGATTGTGCGAAAAAGTAATCAGAGCAAAGGGTGGCTATTTTAAAGAAACTAGAATATACATTTTTTTTTCAGTTATTTCACCTTTTTTTGTTAAGTACTTAACTCCACATGTGTAGTTAGGTGTAGTCATAGTGTGTAGTCATAGTTTTGATGCCTTCAGTGACAATCTACAACGTAAATAGCCGTGAAAATAAAGAAAACGCATTGAATGAGAAGGTGTGTCCAAACTTATTGCCTGTACTGTACCTAGTATAAATACAGAGCCGGCCCAAGGCATAAGCGTACTAAGCGCTTGCTTAGGGCCCCGCGGCAACAAGGGGCCCCCAAAAGCAATTAACAAAAAATTCTTATTTTTTATTTTTTGCATGTACGAGTCTGAGTCAGACTCGTACATGACAGTGATTAGTATTAATAACAAAGTCGGCCATCAGATTTCTTACAGTGATGTCATAAATGACTTTGCCTCCAGAAAAGCCAGGAAGCACAGGTTTTAAGGAGTGGGTGGAGTGGTGTGGGTGGTGAAGAACAGAGGAACAAAACTGTGATGTGATGGTCAAATGTGTGAATTAAGGACCTTAATTTAAGGTAGTTTATTTTGATTTTTTCCCCAAAAATGTTTTGCACATCGTTATGTACATTTACATAGTTTAATATGCAGTAACTTTATACTTGTTTATAAACCGTTATGTTACCTTGTTTCTGGTAACTCTGTTCATTAATATTATTTAAGTATTTGCTTGATATTTAATTTAATTATGTTGTTTTTTGTACAATTGAATTTGTTCCTTTTTATATATATTTAAGTGATTTTATTGTTGCACTTTATTGTTTTTCTTGCACTACGAATTATTTTTGCACATTGCTGTTTCAGGTTTTTGTTACCAAAAATAATAAAGCGAATCAGAATCAGCTTTATTGTCCAGTTATGTTTAACACACATGGAATTTAACTTCAGTAGACTGCGCTCTCTTTGTACAAAGTAAACATTAAATATGAACAATTAACTAAAAATATAAACTAGTAATTAAAGACTAATATGTACAAGACTGATGAGACAAGATAACACTTTTACTGTAAATACAAAGCTTTATCACTTGGACTGTTCAACCCCAGGCCACTCTTGTAGCTGAATGTTTTCTACATTTTAAGATTAGGAACCATATGTGGCACTCTGGACATCATTCGTTCATTCATTGGTATTATTTATGTTCTTAACTGGGCCACCCCCATATCTTTATAAATGACATGTCATTTGTAAAGACATGCCAGGCTGACAATAGGATAATGTAAACAACACTGCCAGAGCCGCAATGAGTTTATAGTAGGTGTGTGAATGATCAACAATCAATATTATTGGCAGAAATAGAGGGCCCCAAAATCAAATTTTGCTTAGGGCCCCATGGAGGCTTGGGCCGGCACTGATAAATATCTGGGGTTTTGGCAGCAGCCGCTGGACTAGATCTGACCAATCTAAGTCTATGAGCACGAACTGATGAAGCCTACTCGGATGGGCGGCGAAACGTCTTCCAAGACAAACCAAGCAGTCCAGTTGCGATGGTTATAACTTGCAGTAGTTTGCAATAAAATAAAGCAAAAACATTTGAGTGCTTGTCTGTCTATCTGCGTTGGCCATGTGATGAGGTGGTGACTTGCTTTCCGCCCAAGTGCAGCTGGGATAGGCTTCACTTCCTCCCCTACCCCACGACCCCAAGAGGGACAAGTGGTAGAAAATGGATGAATGGATAATACAAGTTTTAAAAAAATTAAAAAAATAGGCCATCTATCGAACGTTTGTACATTGTGAACATAAATGTAATTTACAATGAAGCTTGAATAATTTTGATGAATGAATAAATTGTTTTATTATAAATAACATTTACGCTTCAAAATTACAATACTGTACACTTTTGTTTGCATCGCAAAATGTCTGAGCATGCGCCCCTCCTCCTGGTAGAGCAGCGTTTCTCAAATAGTGGGTATTTGACACCACACCGCGGTGAGGTGTCAGGGGTGTCGCAAGCAGCAGGGTAAATGTTCATTATTTTTTTGTACACTCTAGTAATCATGTTACAATGATACACAAGCCTGCAGCTAGGGGGCAGCAGTGCTCTACCCAGTAGAGGTAGTGAGTACAAAGGAACATGTGAGTACATAGCTAACGGATAACAATAATAATAATAATAATACATAATTAAGTCGTCAGCAGAATCAACAAGTAAATGTAACTTAACACGTGCGTTGTACAGATAAATAAATATTATCAAGTAGTAATTCAATTCAGCTAGGCTATGACAGAGAATAGAGTATGAATGGTTTGGGCGTTGGCTCCGGCGCTATGACTAGATCCGACTCATCTTAGTCTATGAGCACGAAGTGACGAAGTCTGCTCGGATGAGAGGCGAAAGGTCTTCTAAGACAGTCCAGTTGCGATCGCTTGATTGCCCTAAGAATGCAATGAACTGATGAATGAGAATATCCATAGACACTAACATACACAATATATTAACTGTTTCTATAGTAGTATTAGTCTATAGTATATATATATAATATTTAGTATTATTGAGTAAAGTTGAGAGCGACTCAATTAACGAATACAAATATATTTTTAAAATGTGATTATATAATATCAAACGATACAGGTTTATAATTATATAGTTTCAAATACCTCATTATTTATCTAACATCTATTACAAATTTTGTTCACTGTGTAATGAAAAGCATATATCGCCAATATTTATGTTTTTTAAAAATAATTAATATTTTACAATATGCCGGATTATAAAATCAAATTGATATTAAAATATCGATTTTAAATATCGAACAATACGGGTATATAGCATATTACTTCATTATTTATCTCATTTCTACTATACATTTTGTTAACCGTGTAACAAGAAGCATACTGTATCTCGAATGTTTTTAATGTTTTTTAAATGTATTATTATTTTACAATATAACATATTATAAAATCTAATTGTTATTTATATAAAAAGCATGTTACAAATTATACTGTTTTGTAAATTGGTTTTTACATTGCTTGAGAAAAGTCAAACGTAAATTAATTTAGTTTTAAAGTAATAAAAAAGTATGGAATGAGTTATCTGAGAAATTTTTATAGAATACATAAGTATCGAAGCAGAGTACTCATAGCTTACCAAGCATTTTCCCGTCCAGTCCTCACACTCGTCGGTGAGATCGTTACAGTTACAGGGCACACAGCGGCCCAGGTATGGTCCGTTGCCGTCTCGAAAGTATCCAGGACCACATTTCTACAAAAAGACAAAATAAAAACATACAATTTCATTTCCTAGTTTATTGCATTTGTATAGCATTAATGCGAAAGTCCTATAAAGAGATCATTTTCCTTAATAGCGAAGAACTTGAACCAGAGAAAACATTAACTCAACAGAGGCCAAGCCTGCCCTTTGCCCTTTCAGAGATATACTAACACGCCCGAGTTCTTAGAGAGCTTTTACCTCGATCCGATTCCAGGTTGGGTCGTCATTGACAGAAGGAAACTCAACCACTTGTCCCCCATCACGCCCCGATGGGTACACAAGCGCACCTCGCTCGTTCAAAGATGGATATACTACACGTTGATCCGACTGGTGTGTTATCCTCCGCGTCCATCTCTCGTTGTGTCTGCTGTGGCGGGGTCGCGACCCTCCTACCTTCTGCACGGGCCTGTTGCCTGCCCAGCACAGAGACACCAAAGCCCCCCACAGCAGGAAGGTGAAGAGAACCCGTCTTCCTTGCCAGTGCCGAGCCATGGAGCGATCTGACATTCCTGATGTTTAGTCTGTGTGAAATAATGCTCCACTTTCCCCTGCTTCAGCCTCTTAAACACACACACACACACACATGCTGACACACAGACAATGAAGACACGCCCCATGTCCAACTCCAGTGAGTGTATGCAGGCACACAAGCATGCACATGCAGGTGTTTACGTGTACTTTCATACCTTTTAGCACAGAGCTCATCGTACAATGTTCACCTTGTTCCACTAAATGCAACACAATCAGTACCAGTCAAAAGTTTAGAGACACTTTCCTATTCATAAGAGCGCAAAAGTGTCTCAATACGTTCGACGGACCAAAAAACTGAAGACACCTAGTTAGGGTAAGGACTGTAATGTATGGCGCCCCGTATGGGCTGTGCTCAAAATGCTTTGGAAGACATGCTAACTTACATACAACGTCAATGATTTTTGGCCAATTATTTGCTAAGCTGAAAGACCTTTTTTTCTACCTATCTTGCTCAAATCATACACACATGTAGGGCTGGGCGATATGGACAAAAAAGTACATCTCGATACATTTTTACTGTAAACTCGATATTCGATAATCATCTTGATATATTTTCCAGTGAAAGTATACATATAAATATATTTATTTTTGAGCGAAATTGAAGTGAATGACAACTGTACTGTAAACAGTCAGTGGCACTTCTATTAAACTAGTTAGACAAGATGGGTATTAACAGCACAGAAAATAAGCTGTTTAAGTAGCACAGAATTACATAACATAAATAAAATACAAAAATATAATTTCTTTGTAAAATAAATAACATAGCTGTGCAAATAATACAAAATGTATCAAACTCAGATAAATAATTAGTTTGCAGGCAGGCACTTTTTAATTCCCAATCGACGATGTAATGGACTGTCACACATGTACGGTTCTGGTCAGAGCCAAGTAAGTGACTTTGCTTAATTATGCGGCTATGATCTTCCTCACTTCGCCATACATTTTTGGCAGCATTTCCTGTGCGAAATATGCCCGGCTTGGCAACTGGAGAACAGTTTTGATTTGGGCTTACATGGTAAACAACTAAAATTAATGTTTTATCCAGACGCATACATTTGTACAAATGTGGCCAAGTAGACGCATTGTGGGTTTCCTGGACGTGGTCTACATCGCTAAAAGAAAAATCTAAAGAAGAGAATCCCTCTGCCATTTTCCACTAGTTTTTTTAAATATATAAATCGCCTGCTGGAATATTCCCTCTTCTCTTCTACGACTCTCTCGTCGTCATTTGGGATGTCTGTTGTGATTTCCCTTCCTGCATGGTTCCATGACCCGCCCTATCTTGCCTCTGGTTGGCCTGTCCCTAAATTTTGCCTTAATCTCAACCAATCTCAATCATGGATGTTCTTATACGTGCAAGCACGTCTTGGAAGGAGGAAGGGGAGGGGTTTAGTAGCCCGTGAGAGGGAGTGGGGAGTGGGGAAGTACAAGGAACACAACAAATAAGCGGTGTTCAGTCATTTTAAAGTGACATAAACTATATTGATATTACGATATTTTCCTAATTCATAACTTGTTTTAAAATATATCGATATACCTTACAAACTCGATATATCACCCAGCCCTACACACATGTGCTCGTCAGTTTCCAAAAGTTATATACCAAATTCCGTGGTGATTCGTCTCAAGACCCTAAAGTTGCAGTGGGTGTTTTACAGAGCGCATTAGGCTTTGTGCAAAATCAGTCAAATTTTGCGAAGTATTCGTCAAAAAAATTATAATAGCACATGCAACACAGTTGAGGAACATGTCTTGACACATTTTCAACGTCAAATTTTACCTCCCAGTACCAGAAAAAGGTATGAAACTAAAAAAAGGTCACAGCTAACAACTGGGCCTGAATCACTGATAGTTAGTGACGGAGCTGTAAACACTTAAGTACTAGCACCAAAAACACCACAGTACTATGATTTACCAACAACATTGTGACTGATATCACAAAGAAAATGACGAAGATTGCTGATGAGCATTCAACAGTCAAATCTGTTATCATCCCCACAGACCTAGATGTTGTCAACAATTGGGGCGGCATGGCGTAGTGGGTAGAGCACCCGTGTCAGAAACCTGAGGGTTGCAGGTTCGCTCCCCGCCTCTTACCATGCCGTTGTGTCCTTGGGCAGGACACTTCACCCTTGCCCCCGGTGCCGCTCACACCGGTGAATGAATGATGAATGAATGATAGGTGGTGGTCGGAGGGGCCGTAGGCGCAAATTGGCAGCCACGCTTCCGTCAGTCTACCCCAGGGCAGCTGTGGCTACGAAAGTAGCTTACCACCACCAGGTGTGAATGAATGATGGGTTTTTAACATGTAAAGCGACTTTGGGTACTTAGAAAAGCGCTATATAAATCCCAGGTATTATTATTATTATTATTAATGAGAAGCACTGACAAAGGATTTTTTTGAAGCTCCTGAGCAAAATGCGATGTTTGAATGTTGCGGTGTATTTGAGTGGCCATCTACCAATTGTAAATTGCGGCTGTTAATACGGATGGTTAAAATATGTATATACAATTTCAAAATTTTAGAGGAAGGCAGGCATCTTTTTAAAGCAGACATTTTTGCCTGAATAAACAAGGAG
>NC_084746.1:31932145-32102145 GCF_033978785.1 Entelurus aequoreus | reverse complement strand
TTAATAAATGGATCAACCAAACATTTCTTCAATAAACCACAGCAAAACTGAGGTAATTGTTTTTGGTGGTACATAATAGAGGATCGCTGTTAGTAAAAACCGGGAGCCTTCTGATAAACTCAGATCTGACTTTTAGCAGTAATATCAAATCAATAACTAAAACAGGACTTTACCAGCTGAAGAACATATCCAAAGGAGGTCTCAAGTCCCAAGCAGATCAGGTGAAGCTAATCCATGCTTTTCTCTCTGGTAAATTGCATTGTTCTTCTGACAGGACTTCCTTAAAAAGGGCCTTAAACAGCTCATATTTTGACTAAAACAAGGAGATCAGAGCATATTACTACAGCTCCAAAGACTTTACACCTGCTTACAGTCAGCTTTAGAATGGACTTTAAAGTTATGCTACTGTTCTATAAATCACTCAATGCTTTAGGTCCACAATACATCCATGAAATGCTAATGGGATATTATTCCTGTAAGATAGTGAGTTCAAATCAAACATGGGGAAGCAGCATTTAATTGTACACAAATGTAATAAACTGCCAATAGACGTTAAATCAGCCTAAATTGTGAATGTTTTTAAATCCAGGCTTAAAACTATTTTTTCTTTTGCTCATGATTGAGCTCCTTTGAAGCATTTGTGTTCTGTACTTTGTTTTCTTATATTCTTTGTTCCTAAATGCTTTGAAATGTTGAGCTTATTAATCGCGTCAAACACATACAAAAAGCATTATATAAATAAAGCTACCTTGCCTTTTGTTTTAAGAGTTTCAGGAGTAGCAGCGAAAAGGGGAATTTGTTGCTGTTGTGATGACGAACCTACAGTAGTTACTACTATTGTGATTGTGAAAATTGTGCATGCAATCGTGTTTAGGACAACCGGGAGTGTCAGACACACAGTCACACTTGAATCACAGTGTGTAAACACTCATGTGGGTGTGTCTGCTGGACTTTTAGACAGTCACTCGCTCAGACGCACACTTGTACTGTGGTGACTGAGTGCATACACAATCACACTTAATGAGTAACACTTAGGTAAGGTAAGGTTTCCCCACGCAAGACCCCGCCTGTAGAATAAACTTCCTTTAAGGTTTTCAAATTAAAGGAATGTATGATAACGGAAAACAAACACAAGCCGGATGATTTTAGAAGCAAATTCCCTCACTTTTCCCTTAGCAGTTGGACCATGAATCCTCACAGTCTGGTATCTATGAGCCGTAACTATGAAAGTAATCCCAGCTTTATTATCACTAATATTATATCTGCGTTATTGTGCCCTTTCTAGCCTGGGGCTATGGAAGTTTGGCAGCGCAACTCCCCAAATGGTTGTTTTCCAGCAGCACACACATTCCGCCCAAGTCTCCACGGCTGATGAATTTAGCCTCCGGAGAAAATAGGTGCGATGTTGAGTTTGGGCATGTCGAGACAAACTAAAAGAACGAAGACAAAATCCCCGAAGATGACACCGCTTTTTCACTCAAAGACACTCACTTGGTTCCACTGAAGAACATTTTGGATTTGAGATGTTCCTGCATTTTCACAATGCACTATAGTAAAAGAAATATGGAAAAAAAAATGCCCCCGAGGACATACAAAACCCAAAACCAGTGAAGTTGACATGTTGTGTAACTTGTAAATAAAAACAGAATACAAGGTTTTGCAAATCCTTTTCAACCAATATTCAATTGAATAGACTGCAAAGACAAAATACTTAAAGTTCGAACTGGTAAACTTTGTTAGTTTTTTCAAATATTAGCTCATTTGGAATTTGATGCTTGCAACATGTTTCAAAAAAGCTGGCACAAGTGGCAAAAAGACTGAGAAAGTTGAGGAATGCTCATCAAACACTTATTTGGAAAATCCCACAGGTGAACAGGCTAATTGGGAACAGGTGGGTGCCATGGTTGGGTATAAAAGCAGCTTCCATGAAATGCTCAGTCATTCACAAACAAGGATGGGGCGAGGGTCACCACTTTGTCAACAAATGCGTGAACAAATTGTGAACAGCTTAAGAACAACATTTCTCAACGAGCTATTGCAAGGAATTTCGGGATTTCACCATCTACGGTCCGTAATATCATCAAAAGGTTCAGATCATAACACAGTGTTGTCTTTTATGAAGTATGCCATGATAAGTAGTTGTAGTTATAGTTGCTAAGAAAATAGCGAACGTTGTGATGCGATGTGAAATCTATGCGCTGACGTAATGCTTAAAATGACCAAAATATGGTTACGTTACATGTTATTATGAATGTGCCTGTTACTATATTACATATACTGTATACATACAGCGTGCATATAAAACGTTGTTGGAGGTTTTTGGGTGTTTTTAGAGCGCTTTTAGGCGGAATAGATCGAATCCCCATTAACTGATTTGTTAGCCGTCTACTACTAGCCATATATTACAAGTTATAACACACAAAAAAGAAAAAAACATGTGTTCTTGTCTTACATAGGGATTGTGAATGATAGGCAAAATTCCCCAAAAAAGTACATTCCCTTTAATCGAGACCCCAGTGTCACTATACACATCACTATACACATCACATGTTTGTTTTGTTGTTCTTTGCAGTGGCTCGCTTCTTTTTATACATTCCGAATACGATCAAGTGAAATGTGTGAAATGCATCTTTTGTATTAGACCTTTGTTGTTATTCATTAAAGATACGTCTAAAGCAGGGGTCTCAGATACGCGGCCCGCGAGACGTTATTTTGCGGCCCGCACCTTAATATGAAAATGTAATGTTAGTGCGGCCCGCAAGTTTTATATGAATGGCGCTTGACAGCGTCATACTTGCCAACCCTCCCGATTTTTCCGGGAGACTCCCGAATTTCAGGGCAACCATTCTCTCGAATGTCTGCCGATTTTCACCCAAACAACAATATTAAGGGCGTGCCGTGATGGCACTGCCTTTAGCGCCCTCTACAACCTGTACCAACAGCGTGCCAGCCGAGTCACATGTTGTATTTGGCTTCTGTACACACACGTAAGTCACTGCAAGACATACTTGATCAACAGCCACACAGGTCACACTGAGGGTGACCGTATAAACAACTTTAACACTGTTACTAATATGCGCCACACTGTGAACCCACACCAAACAAGAAAGACAAACACATTTTGGGAGAACATCCGCACCGTAACACAACATAAACACAACAGAACAACAACCCAGAATCCCATGCAGCCCTAACTCTTCCGGGCTACAATATACAACCCCGCTACCACCAAACCCCGCTCCCCCACACATCAAACCCCCCTCTCCGTGCGCCGGTTGAGGTGGGTGGGGTTGGTTGTAGCGAGGGTGTATATTGTAGCCCGGAAGAGTTAGGGCTGCAAGGTGTTCTGGGTATTTGTTCTGTTGTGTTTATGTTGTGTTACGGTGTGGATGCTCTCCCGAAATGTGTTTGTCATTCTTGTTTGGTGTGGGTTCACAGTGTGGCGCATATTTGTAACAGTGTTAAACTTGTTTATACTGTCACCCTCAGTGTGACCTGTATGGTTGTTGATCAAGTGTGTCTTGCAGTCACTTACGTGTGTCTGCAGAAGCCTCATACAACATGTGACTGGGCCGGCACGTTGTTTGTATAGTGAAAAAGCGGACGCGACGACAGGTTGGAGAGGACGTTAAAGGCAGTGTCATCACGGCACGCCCTTAATATTGTTGTCCGGGTGAAAATCGGGACAAATTCGGGAGAATGGTTGCCCCAGGAGATTGTCGGGAGGGGCACTGAAATTCGGGAGTCTCCCGGAAAAATCGGGAGGGTTGGCAAGTATGTTGCTAGGGCGGGATAGCCATTCAAAGAAGGTGAATTATGTTACGGCTCAGACTCCTGCCAACGCCTCTCTTCCGTCTGTGCGCTCCAGTGAGCGCACCTCGGGACACGCCCACGGGTGCGCACAGCCAGGAGCGCGCTGTGCGCGTCTCCGCCCCGCGGCAGCCGCCAGCTGCAAACGATCACCGGCTATCAGCACACCTGCACGTAATGAAGGACCTGCCTTCATAAACTCGCACAACCTGCCAGGCGGGGCCGGAGTATAGTCTTCTTTACCCTTGTAAGCATCCTGTATCTGGCTTCCATCCCGCGAACTCGCTCCTTCCCTGTGACTTCCATGTTTCCGTTGTTCTTATGTTATTGTTGTCTTCCCGCAGCGCTTCCCGTGTTCCCCTGTGTCTGTGATCCCTTGTTGTTCCTCTTGCCCCCCGGACTGCCTTTTGGATTCTCGACCTACCGCTTGGACTTACTTCTCTGACGCTTCTCTCTCGCCCCGGATCACCTGCCTGCCCCATGGACTGCCCGTTTGCTCTCGTCAACACTTGGTAACACACTTCAGTTAAATTCTACACATAGTCTTACACCACACACAATCTTATTCTAGTTCACACTCCATTTCCTTAGTTTAGTTGTATTGTTTATTATTATTATATATATTATATATATATAATAAATAATTGTACATACTTCCCCCTGGTGTCTGAGCCGTCACCTCCCCTTTTAGTCCAAACATAACAGTAAGTTCCCGCCAATTGATTAGGGACCTGACGGCCCAGTGACTTTAGCCCCGCCCCCAGTGACTTTTTTTTTTCTCTCCTATTTTTGCCCTAATCACCATGGCTTTTTCTTTTTTTCGCTCCACACCGGAGGAGTTGTCATGTCCTGCCAAACTTTCGTGGAAAGGCATGTTTAGCAGTGATGTGAGCAAGGAGGAATTTACCCGTCGCCTGGACAACCTCCTCCCACCCTTGGTGTCTGTTCCTCAGCTAGCTACAAGTGTCTGGCATCCGCTTTCGGAGGGGGGGGGGGGGGGGGGTAGTACTGGTGGCTGTGCTGATGGGGCAGCGCAGCTGCACCAAGACAGGCTACCCCCGGCCAGACTAATTCCACCCAGTTTTCGTTTTTCCCAGCCACAGCCATCAGTCCCTCGGCTAGCGTCCGAGCTAGCACCAGTCCCTCGGCTAGCGTCCGAGCTAGCACCAGTCCCTCGGCTAACGTCCCAGCTAGCACCAATCCCTCGGCTAGCGTCCGAGCTAGCACCAGTCCCTCGGCTAGCGTCCGAGCTAGCACCAGTCCCTCAACTAGCCTCCGAGCTAGCACCAGCCCCTCGACTAGCCTCCGAGCTAGCACCAGCCCCTCGGCTAGCCCCTGAGCTAGCACCAGCCCCTCGGCTAGCCCCTGAGCTAGCACTAGCCTCCGAGCTAGCACCAATCCCCAGGATATCCCCCGTGTCTCCACCAGCTCCCAGGCTGGCCCCGACCTTCGCCCCTCGGCCAGCAGCGCCGACCTGCGCCCCTTGGCCTGCAGCGCCGACCACTGCACCTCGGCCGGCAGCGCCGACCTCTGCACCTCGGCCGGCAGCGCCGACCTCTGCACCTCGGCCGGCAGCGCCGACCTCTGCACCACGGCCAGCAGGGCCGACCTCTGCACCTCGGCCTGCAGCGCCGGCTTCAGCACCTCGACCAGCTCCTCAGCTGCCATCCTCGTCTCCGGCTATGATGACGTCTGCCGTTGCCACGCCGCCGATGACGTCTGCCGCTTCCACGCCGCCGATGACGTCATCCTCTTCGCCTCAGACGTCTCCTTCTTGTTTCCGGCGAGACGCACCATGGCGCCACTCGCGTCCACCTTTCCGACGACCAAGATGGTGGCTGTACCTTGGTCACCCGCCTCGCCGGCCTCAGCGGCATTCTACTCGCCGCCACCACCAGACTCGGGCACATTTGGGCCGACGACCCACCACCAGTTCACCCCTCCGCCCACCCTTGACTTTTGTTCCTGTGTCTTTGTTGGTGGTACGACCAGTAGGACATCTGGAAGCTGTCCATAAGGAGGGGGGTCCTGTTACGGCTCAGACTTCTGCCAACGCCTCTCTTCCGTCTGTGCGCTCCAGTGAGCGCACCTCGGGACACGCCCACGGGTGCGCACAGCCAGGAGCGCACAGCCAGGAGCGCGCTGTGCGCGTCTCCGCCCCGCGGCAGCCGCCAGCTGCAAACGATCACCGGCTATCAGCACACCTGCACGTAATGAAGGACCTGCCTTCATAAACTCGCACAACCTGCCAGGCGGGGCCGGAGTATAGTCTTCTTTACCCTTGTAAGCATCCTGTATCTGGCTTCCATCCCGCGAACTCGCTCCTTCCCTGTGACTTCCATGTTTCCGTTGTTCTTATGTTCTTGTTGTCTTCCCGCAGCGCTTCCCGTGTTCCCCTGTGTCTGTGATCCCTTGTTGTTCCCCTTGCCCCCCGGACTGCCTTTTGGATTCTCGACCTACCGCTTGGACTTACTTCTCTGACGCTTCTCTCTCGCCCCGGATCACCTGCCTGCCCCATGGACTGCCCGTTTGCTCTCGTCAACACTTGGTAACACACTTCAGTTAAATTCTACACATAGTCTTACACCACACACAATCTTATTCTAGTTCACACTCCATTTCCTTAGTTTAGTTGTATTGTTTATTATTATTATATATATTATATATATATAATAAATAATTGTACATACTTCCCCCTGGTGTCTGAGCCGTCACCTCCCCTTTTAGTCCAAACATAACAGTAAGTTCCCGCCAATTGATTAGGGACCTGACGGCCCAGTGACTTTAGCCCCGCCCCCAGTGACTTTTTTTTTTCTCTCCTATTTTTGCCCTAATCACCATGGCTTTTTCTTTTTTTCGCTCCACACCGGAGGAGTTGTCATGTCCTGCCAAACTTTCGTGGAAAGGCATGTTTAGCAGTGATGTGAGCAAGGAGGAATTTACCCGTCGCCTGGACAACCTCCTCCCACCCTTGGTGTCTGTTCCTCAGCTAGCTACAAGTGTCTGGCATCCGCTTTCGGAGGGGGGGGGGGGGTAGTACTGGTGGCTGTGCTGATGGGGCAGCGCAGCTGCACCAAGACAGGCTACCCCCGGCCAGACTAATTCCACCCAGTTTTCGTTTTTCCCAGCCACAGCCATCAGTCCCTCGGCTAGCGTCCGAGCTAGCACCAGTCCCTCGGCTAGCGTCCGAGCTAGCACCAGTCCCTCGGCTAACGTCCCAGCTAGCACCAATCCCTCGGCTAGCGTCCGAGCTAGCACCAGTCCCTCGGCTAGCGTCCGAGCTAGCACCAGTCCCTCAACTAGCCTCCGAGCTAGCACCAGCCCCTCGACTAGCCTCCGAGCTAGCACCAGCCCCTCGGCTAGCCCCTGAGCTAGCACCAGCCCCTCGGCTAGCCCCTGAGCTAGCACTAGCCTCCGAGCTAGCACCAATCCCCAGGATATCCCCCGTGTCTCCACCAGCTCCCAGGCTGGCCCCGACCTTCGCCCCTCGGCCAGCAGCGCCGACCTGCGCCCCTTGGCCTGCAGCGCCGACCACTGCACCTCGGCCGGCAGCGCCGACCTCTGCACCTCGGCCGGCAGCGCCGACCTCTGCACCTCGGCCGGCAGCGCCGACCTCTGCACCACGGCCAGCAGGGCCGACCTCTGCACCTCGGCCTGCAGCGCCGGCTTCAGCACCTCGACCAGCTCCTCAGCTGCCATCCTCGTCTCCGGCTATGATGACGTCTGCCGTTGCCACGCCGCCGATGACGTCTGCCGCTTCCACGCCGCCGATGACGTCATCCTCTTCGCCTCAGACGTCTCCTTCTTGTTTCCGGCGAGACGCACCATGGCGCCACTCGCGTCCACCTTTCCGACGACCAAGATGGTGGCTGTACCTTGGTCACCCGCCTCGCCGGCCTCAGCGGCATTCTACTCGCCGCCACCACCAGACTCGGGCACATTTGGGCCGACGACCCACCACCAGTTCACCCCTCCGCCCACCCTTGACTTTTGTTCCTGTGTCTTTGTTGGTGGTACGACCAGTAGGACATCTGGAAGCTGTCCATAAGGAGGGGGGTCCTGTTACGGCTCAGACTTCTGCCAACGCCTCTCTTCCGTCTGTGCGCTCCAGTGAGCGCACCTCGGGACACGCCCACGGGTGCGCACAGCCAGGAGCGCACAGCCAGGAGCGCGCTGTGCGCGTCTCCGCCCCGCGGCAGCCGCCAGCTGCAAACGATCACCGGCTATCAGCACACCTGCACGTAATGAAGGACCTGCCTTCATAAACTCGCACAACCTGCCAGGCGGGGCCGGAGTATAGTCTTCTTTACCCTTGTAAGCATCCTGTATCTGGCTTCCATCCCGCGAACTCGCTCCTTCCCTGTGACTTCCATGTTTCCGTTGTTCTTATGTTCTTGTTGTCTTCCCGCAGCGCTTCCAGTGTTCCCCTGTGTCTGTGATCCCTTGTTGTTCCTCTTGCCCCCCGGACTGCCTTTTGGATTCTCGACCTACCGCTTGGACTTACTTCTCTGACGCTTCTCTCTCGCCCCGGATCACCTGCCTGCCCCATGGGCTGCCCGTTTGCTCTCGTCAACACTTGGTAACACACTTCAGTTAAATTCTACACATAGTCTTACACCACACACAATCTTATTCTAGTTCACACTCCATTTCCTTAGTTTTTTGTTGTATTGTTTATTATTATTACATATATTATATATATATAATAAATAATTGTACATACTCCCCCTGGTGTCTTTCTGCCGTCACCTCCCTTTAGTCCAAACATAACAGAATTCATTAAAAAGTGCATGTTAGATTTTTTTAACAAATCTTTTTTTGCGGCCCAGCCTCACCCAGTTTCTGCATCCAGTGGCCCCCAGGTAAATTGAGTTTGAGACCCCTGGTCTAAAGTGTATTATTATTTCTGCATTCTGATATTACTGGGTAGGTTAATTCATTACTTGCATGAGTTTGTCATGTTGACAATGTTGACTATGAAACAGAGTATTTTTAAGCGGTCACTGCATGGAAAAATTCATAATAGTTGTAGGTGGTAAACTATTAATGTACCTGTCAAAAGTTTGCAGACTCTTTCTCATTCAATCAAATAAAAATGTGCCTCCAAACGTTGAACTGGTGCTGTGCATCTTAACTGAATAAAGAACCGCTTCTCGTCGCTCACCTGACAGGAGTCTCCGGTGAACTGAGGAGGGCAGGCGCAGACCTCCACTGTGTTCCCAGGACCGCCTGTCCCCGTGTTGGCGGCCTCCTCCATGCCCACCTCGCCCAGACTGAGTCGCTGGCTGTGAGTGAAGTACAAGGCTCGGATCCTGAGACGCACCAGACCAGCCAGGACGATCATAAGTTGTTCTCTGGACACGGGCCTGTTAGTACCAGCATGGCGCCAGTTTTTCTGCAGACGACAAGACCATTGGAGGAAGGTAAAAGAATAGTACATGTATAAAAGTGTGATCACAAGTATTGGGACACCTGGCTCTAGGTATACCTCCACTAGCTGGACTCTGCCTTGATACAATCGATCTGGCAGCTGGACTTCAGGAGCTAAATGGATCAGTGTCATGTCCCTACCCTGCAGGATGGGGTAGAAAGGAAGATATAACTAAATAATATACAGTACAGGCCAAAAGTTTGTACACACTTCCTCATTTATTGGGTTTTCTTTATTTTCATGACTATTTACATCAGGGGTGTCAAACTCATTTTAGATTGGGGGCCACATGGAGAAAAATCTACTCCCAAGTGGGCCGGACTGGTAAAATCACGGCACGATAACTTAAAACTAAAGACAACTTCAGATTGTTTTCTTTGTTTAAAAATAGAAAAAGCACATTCTGAAAATGTACAAAGCCTAATGTTGTTGTTGTTTTTTTAACACTTACAAGTTTCGGTTAATAGTATTCTACCTTTATTTGTCGTTATTCATACTTTCTGAATAAATTATGTGATAATGTTCATCAGTTCATCAGTTGGTGTTAACTTTCAATCTATCATGATAAAAAAATAATATCAAAATCAAATTACAGGATGTTTGCTCATGTGTTTTTTTTTGTTTTTTTTACATATGTAGCTAAATCTACGTAGATATAAATAATTATTATTGCGACATTTAGTGGACACATTTAGAACAGCAGTTATATTTTTTTTAAACAACACTGAAGAATGTCGACATAAATGCATACAGTCAGCAGGACATCAGGTGTCCTGTCCATGGGGGTCATTCCCTCACTGGGAATGCCAAATGATTTTGCCTGGTAGGTGAGGAATCCACCATAAGATGACACCTGGGAGAAAAATCAGAAACATGTTTTACAAATGACTTTTCTAATTTCAACTGATTTTGAAGTTTGAAGTTGATTGCAAGTGACATAAGAATGCAAACATATTTACTAGGCAGTGAGAAGACTGTGATTTTTACATTAAACTCAATGTGTTTTGTTTTTGTTTCAATTTCAGCACTTATGTTTGATAGGATACCAGCTTGAAATATTGCATGCGAGTAATTAAACAACAGGGAGCAGAGACAAGCTGCATTAAAAGCAGAAGGTGTTACGATGTGCTGAAACATGTGTTAGTATACAGTACACAAAACACATCAAGCAGTAAAATCACCGTCTGTCCAAAGAGTCTCCACCACCGCTGCAGTGCTAATGTGTTTCAGATAACTGAAACAATGAGGAGCTGCTAGTGTATTAAATGTAATATATAATATGTATGTATAATATATACAGTATGTACTGTAATTGTTTAATGTAAATATCTCAAATGAGTTTTTTTTTTAATCAACTAATTACTAATGAACTAAAAGTTAATTGGGAAATACACAACACAAAGCTTAACTAAAAGCTCGAATAAATGAGGTCAAGCAAATTGTATTTTTTCAAAATAAAATAACATAAAATAAAGGATGGATTAAAAAAATGGATTAAGCAAAGAAATCAAACAATGTACTAATATAATCCACTTCAAGAAACTCTTCAAACTTAAAGTGTTTACAAAGTACAAAGAATAAGAACATTTATTATTCCATCCATCCATTAATTTTCCAGATCAGGGGTCTTTTTGACTCAGGGGCCACATTGGGTTAAAACAATTTGGCCGTGGGCCGGGCTGTATATATATATATATATATATATATATATATATATATATATATATATATATATATATATATATATATATATATATATATATATATATATGTATTCCTCCCGCACTAATTGACTGAAAGAGCTCACCCGACACTGCGGCACACTCCTGAGCGGCTAGGAGACACCGAGACTAACAAGCGGTAGAAAATGGATTAGAAAGGCTAGATTTAAATAAATAATAATAGATAAATTAAAACATTTAAATAAATTTAAAACTTGGGACTTCCTGCGGGCTGCATTTTGGACGCTGGCCCGTAGTTTGGGGACTCCTGTTATATATAATATAATATAATAATAATAATAATAATAATAATAATAAAATAAACCTTTAAAAATATGACAAAACATCTTTCCAACCTGGCAAAGCAATTCCAGCATATCACTGTTAGTCTGCACCAAACTGAAGCAGAATGAGTCTAACGTCAGCCCAGGATGTTAAAATAATAAATAAATGGCATATGTTTAGCCATGAAAATATGGAAAAGCTACTAAAGGGGGGGTTTGACAGACAGGCAGGTGAATGGAGATACCACAGAAGTCCACTCACCAGGGTAAATGCTGTACAATATAGTAAAATGAAGTGAATTATATTTATTTAGCTTTTCTCTACTGACTCAAAGCGCTTTACATAGTGAAACCCAATATCTAAGTTACATTTAAACCAGTGTGGGTGGCACTGGGAGCAGGTGGGTAAAGTGTCTTGCCCAAGGACACAACGGCAGTGACTAGGATGGCGGAAGCGGGAATCGAACCTGGAACCCTCAAGTTGCTGGCACGGCCACTCTACCAACCGAGCTATGCCGCCCCAGATAATAATCTTATTTATCTCACCATATGAAATATAACTTACTTCACTAATTATTATTTATTTATTTTTAATGTTATTACTTAAGGAGTATATTGTGAATAAATTGAGAACAGGAAGTGAACAAAAGTTTTAGCACGTGCTATGTACAGGAAAAGGGGTAGGGTTAAATAAGTTCTGCTTCTTCCTATTCATTTTCGAACATGTTGAATAGAGAAACTGGAAATTGTGATGTATCATGTTGTATGCATGCATGTTCCAAATAAACCCAAACTCAACTTAAGTCAACTCAAAAAGTACAATAAAAAATAAAAGAAAAGAAAAGAAAAGAAAAGAAAAGAAAAGAAAAGTAAAGAAAAGAAAAGAAAAGAAAAGAAAAGAAAAGAAAACAAAACAAAAGAAAACAAAAAAATATATAAGAAAAGAAGAGAAAAGAAGAGAAAAGAAAAGAAGAGAAAAGAAGAGAAAATACAGAGTGAACATTAACTTTAGAGCTTAAAGAAAAACATCTAAATATCTTTTCTCGGGATGTAAATATTGTATAAGTTATGGGAATGATGCTGCAGCAAAAGGCCAATTAATCATCATTGTGTGTACTTGATGGGAATACCAGTAAGTACCAGCATGGACTCACCCTGTCTCCTTGGTATGAGGAAGGTGCCACCCAGTGTAACGCTTGAACTGAAGGAGGAAGCTCCTGGATGTCCGCTACCACCGTGTTACTGGCCGTGTTCAATACGGACTGGATCTCTCTGTGGTCATGACTTTCCAACCTCCAGCCGCGCATGTCCACAAACTAAAAGCAGATAAATATGTATTTTGAATGTACATTTTAAAAATAAGTTACTCTCTAGTTTAAGAGTAGACTGCAAAAATCATCACATGAAAAATTAGACACTGTGATATTTACAGACACGTAACCAACCTTCCCCCTGCGTTTGCTGGAACTTTGACACTGGTTGGTGGCGCCAAAGCAGAAGCAGCTGGTGCATCCATTAGGGTTGGACGGGTCGAAATAAAAGGAGCCGTCCCGACATGTATCACACCTGATGCCGGCGACATTTTTCTACACATAAGTGATGAGAGAAGGTAAAAAGTGTGGCGCAAAGCCAGGACTAAGTAATAAAACTTGTTATGAATTGATGTTATTGTATTGTTTATACAGACTTTTCATACTGTATGATGTGAACAGTAATAGTTTTTTATGATTTTGCCAATAAATAATACCACCAAAGATTTAAAATAAAACAATTCACATTCAATTAAAGTCTAGACTTACAGCTCTAATATAAGATTTCAAAAAAGTTATGAAATTATAGACATTTTACATCAATTTTAAGGGGCTCAGTAGTATTTGGAAAGTTGTCAATGACTGCTTGAAGTTTGTAGTCAATGGATGTCACCAAATGTATTCCCTGTAAAAATAATACCAAATACCTAACTGAAGAGTCATGGGGAAACAATTAGGACAAAATATAGTATTACTTTTCTATTGAACCACTGAACACCAGAGGATGGAAAATTTGCAAAAACATGTACTCTCAGAGCAGACTTGGGCAAATTAAGGCCCGGGGGCCACATGCGGCCAATTAAACTTTTTAATCTGGCCCGCCGCACATTCACAAATGTTTTTCTTTGATCTTTAAGATATGATGTGCAGTGATGTTTTCAAATGACCGTAAGTCTTGAACTATACAAAGTATTTCAATGGTTGGAATCTGTGCTTTTGCATGATATACTAGTTATTATGGTAATCTAAGTCACAGCAGCTCAAACGAGGCACCAAGCAGTGTGGGTGGGGAGCCTTTCCACAGAGTGTTTCCAGAGCGGCCAGCCTGAAATGTGGGTGTCAGGCACAGACGCGGAAGGAGATTTTTACAAGGAAGTTTTAAAGCTTAGTGATATATCAGATATATCAGATTGTAGGTGGGGTTTTTTTACCCTTAGCGTTCATATTTCGCTGTGTTTGTTGCATCTTTTTTGCGTTTCGCTTGATTGTAAAACATGTCGATCGAGAGGGGGTGTGACGTTCATATGTTGTCAATATTCAGTGTTTTATCGTTCATAGTCAATATTGTAAATCCCACATTCTTTATTTTTATGTAAATTCTGGGTGTCTCATTCAGTAAAAATGTATTCTTCCATTTTGTTTTTAAGGCGGTCTGTCATAAAGTTTTTAGCTTTCAATTAGACATTATTGTGAGGTTTTGTATTAGTGTTCCTAAAAATAGGACCCGAGCACACATACTGTACAGCAGATTTTCACAGCTTACATATATACATATATATGTATATGTGAGTGTGTGTGTATACATATATATATATATATATATATATATATATATATATATATATATATACATATATATATGTATATATGTATACATATGTGTGTGTATATGTATATATGTATATATATGTGTGTATATGTATATATATGTATACATATGTGTGTATATGTATATACTGTACATATGTATACATGTGTGTGTGTGTGTGTATATATATATATATATATATATATATATATATATATATATATATATATATATATATATATATATATATATATATATATATATATATATATATATGTTTATATATGTATATACAGTATATGTATACATAGATAGATATACAGGCCCCCAGACACATTTTTTTCTCTAAAGTTGCCCCTCTGAGTCAAAATATTTGCCCAGGCCTGCCTCAGAGTGTGGTTTGTGCTATTAATTTTGTGACAAATACACCACATGGTGGTGCTGCTATTAAACTTCGTAAGTCGGATTGACTGATTCATCACAGCTCAATGTGCTCTGCAAAAGACCTGCTGTAAATTAGGATGTTTAGCTGAGTCACCAGCAAATTTGCTATACACCTTTACAGGAAAACATGGCTGCCATCAAGCAAAAATACTTGACCACTAGTTGGCCATAAGTAGTTGATTATTTGTCTAATGATTATACAATTTTGAGGATATCTGTATTACATGAGTGCTCAGGCCTGGCCCTAACCAATCTGGCGCCCTAGGCAGTAAAGTGTATATACTCACAAGAAACCGAATAGCTTTGTCTTTGACCTTTTTTTTTTACTTAAAGAAAGCAAATTAACAATCAGAATAGTTAACAAGATAAAAAAAAATATGAATAAATAAATGAATACAAAAAATAAAAAATGAATATATGAAATACAATATGTTTTACATACATAAACACAAAATAAAACGTGTCAACAAGTTACATAAAATAAATTAAAAATACAATATAAATAAGGCACTGCACAAAACAAGATATCAAACCAAAATGACTTTAACAACTATATTACAAAAAAAGGGGATCCTACAGAGTTCTCTATTTGTGCTTTTTAATATTGCCTTAACTAGAATGACTTACAAATGACTGTACACCAGGGAGTACTGTAATTACCTAACGTTACATTATTATTTTCCATAACAATTTAGCCCCCTCCAGAATATTAACCCGACGTTAAAACAGAACTAGCTATTTATTGATTAGCAATTGCCGAATCATGTAACATTAGCTTAAAGCCAGGTTACTATCACATTCTGTAACAGACAAATTATTTCATGTAGGCTAACGTTACCTCCCTACTACCCCCGTCTTTTTCTCCTTTCTCCTCCTCTTCTTTTCTCTTTTTTCTTCCCTGGGCACCTGACAGTTTTGGCCGTTTTGACATCTTGTGTGGACTTTTTGATGTGGTAAGAGTCATGATACGGGAAGGGAGGGGGGGGGGGGGCGTAATGTTGTAACAAATATTTCTATTAAATAGGCTTTACTTTGCATTTTAATTAACGTGGGATTATTTTTTGTATTTAGAAATAATAGTACCAACTTTTTTTCTTCTTTTTTTTTTCCCTCCAACATTTGTGGCACTGGTGTGGCGCCCCCTGATGGACGGCGCCCTTAGCATTTGCCTATACGGCCTATGCCACGGGCCGGCCCTGTGAGTGCTAGCATATCTTCTAAAGCAGTGGTCCCCAACCTTTTTGTAGCTGCGGACCGGTCAACGCTTGAAAACTTGTCCCATGGACTGGGGGATAGGGGGAGGGGGCTTGGGGGTGTTATGGTGTTTTTTTATTATTTTATTTTATTTTTTGTCATAAAGAAATACAATCATGTGTGCTTACGGACTGTATCCCTGCAGACTGTATTGATCTATTTTGATATATAATGTATTTATTGTGTTTTTTATGTTGATTTAATAAAAAATGAAAATGTTTTACTTTTTTTTTTTATTACTTTTTTTTATTTCTTGTGCGGCCCGGTACCAATCGTCCACGGACTAGTACTGGGCCGCGGCCCGGTAGTTGGGGACCACTGTTCTAAAGCATTTAGATGACAACCAATAGAGAGCACCACAAATGCAATTTACTGTTTTGGTAAGATTTTTTTTTTTAAATGTAGAGCAAACTGAATACGTACCTTACAGAGACACTTCCCCGTGTCAGGGTGACACACATCATGCTTGACACCGCCTTGTTCGCAGTCACAAGGCACACATTCGGGAAAGCGGTGATAGCCCACAGCACATTGATCACACTGCCGTCTACCAATCCTGGGCTTGCAGCTACACACAGAACATAATAAACTAACTTAGAAGTTATTTCAAAGTGTTGTTTTATGAATGTATGTTGATAACCAGGTGATGCATGCAGCTACTCATACAGTGGATACATTAATATTTATCAATAGTATTTTATTTCAGTGGGGGCGTGAACACAAGTTTGTCCTCTTGGGCAGTTTTTCTCCAATAGTGGGGCGGGCCCCTTTGGGAGGCGCGGCGTGATACTAGCAGGGGTGCGTGTGACCCCAGGGAACATGCCTTATTAGTATCATGCTTAAAACCCTGGTTCGAAAAGCTGTGCACTACAAAAAGTGCTCATGGTCTCCATTAATCCCGACTTCCTCATTTTGATTTAAAAAAATGGACACAATTTGTTATATTCATTTTTGTTTCGTAAGTTAAAGTGTTTCATTTATTGTGCCCCTGAGTTAATGTTGCCAATCTATTAGAATGTATTATTATTTATTGAGCAGCCGGGATAGGCTCCAGCTCACCCGTGACACAGAGAGAGACAAGCAGTAGAAAATTGATGTATGGATAGTTTTAAGTATCAAATGGTTCAGGTCAATCAAAAAATGTTTATAGTTCAAATAAAGATTTTTTTTTTAAATTTCAGGCAAATTATTGCACTTTAAATCTTTTCAGTTACAGACTAAAAAACAATGTTTATAAAGGTATTAGTTTTTGTAAGTTGATCTGTATTTCTTTTTTCTTCTTCAATGTTAATAAGGATACAGTCTTATGCAGAGGTGTATTTGTTACAACTTTATACACAAATGATACCATATATGGCTGTAGGGGATAGTGGGGGGATGCAAAATGTTTTCTTCTTCCTGGGGGGGGGGGGGGGGGCGTAACAGAAAATAATAGAGAAGCACTTTCAAGTCTAGATGGAGGCATCCCCCTAGAGCGGCTGTCAGCAACCCGCAGCTCTCGAGCCGCATGCAGCTCTTTAGCGCCCCCCTAGTGGCTCCCTGGACCTCTTTCAGAGATGTGTGAAAATGGAAAAAGATGAAAAAAATATATATGTTTTTGTTTTAATATATTTTCTGTAGGAGAACAAACATGATACAAATCTTCCCGATTGTTAGAAATCCCACTGTTCATGCTATACATCCTTCACTGATGAGAGTATTTGGCAAGCACCGTTTTGTCCTAGTAATTTCAGCGATTGATTGATTGATTGATTGATTGAAGCTTTTATTAGTAGATTGCACAGTACAGTACATATTCCGTACAATTGACCACTAAATGGTAACACCCGAATAAGTTTTTCAACTTGCTTAAGTCGGGGTCCACGTAAATCAATTCATGATCCTTGAACTCATAGTAGTTTGTTTACATGTACAACTTTCTCCAATTCTGCCACAGAAAGATGTGTTTTATGCCACTCCTTCTTTGTCCCATTTTGTCTACCAAACGTTTTACGCTGTGCGTGAACGCACAAAGGTGAACTTTGTGGATTTTATTGATTTGCTGAAGTGCTTATCAGGCACATTTGGTCAATCAATGACTGCAAGCTCATTGATGCTAACATGCTATTTAAGCTAGCTGTATGTACTTATTGCATCATTATGCCTCATTAGTAGGTATATTTGAGCTAATTTAATTTCCTTTACTTATGTCCTCTTTGTTTTTAATTTATATTTGCATGTCTCATGACACATCTGTATGTAACGTTGGCTGCATTTTTCATAGTTGTTTGTGTGCCATGTTGTTCCAGGCCACAGCAAATGTTACCCTGCTTGCAAAGATTGTAATAAATCCATTAGACAAAAACAGCCTGCAGTTTCCTTAAACTTGGACACAGACATCTATACCTTTGGCCATTCTGAGCCAGTAATTTCCAGAAGTTTTTAAATCCTGTGAGAAGCCTCCATTTTACTAACGATTTCCAATTTTGAAAAAATGTGTAGAATAAAAATTTAAATACAACATTTCTGTCAATGAAGATTTGCGTCAGCCTTTGATAGTATGCTAATATAGCTAATATAGACACTTTCATCATGTGTTGCCTTCATTATAACACTTATATAAGACTTAAAAATGTTTGCGGCTCCAGACAGATTTATTTTTGTGTATTTTTGGTCCAATATGGCTCTTTCAACATTTTGGGTTGCCGACCCCTGCCCTACAGGAGGACTGCCATACAGTAATCCACCATATAGTAATGATCTGTTATAATGTAAAAAGTGTAGGGGCTTCACTTCCTGTTCACCTGCACTGTCCAGTGACACGGTCGCAGTCGAGCCCTGCACCGGCCTGGACGCCGTTCTGGGAGCAGCCACAGCCCTCGCAGCCCAGCAGAGGATGATAACTGAAAGTCCGGTTCTGACACACTTCGCAGGCCGGCCTGACTGTCTGAGGCGGGCACACGCAACGACCTGTCACCTCGTCACACAACCTGCGGCCACACTCGCACGCTGTGGAGAGACAAAAAAAGTTTCATTTGGCATTTCATGTTATAAATGTGTCCAGGATGTACACTGCCTTCCGCTGGTAAGGGACAAGCGGTAGAAATTTGATAGATGGTACGTGAACTAGTGGCAATATTCACTCACGTCTGCAGTAGGGGAATCCGTAGTACCCCGTGGCACACTTGGTGCACCTCTGCCCAATAACGTGCGGCCGGCAGGGGCATTGTCCTCCAGCAGGGTCGCAGGAGTCTCCTGTAGAGCCGGAGCGGTCGCAGTTGCAAGGGAGAGCTCCATCGTTGTAAAGTGCCACCAGGGAGCGTGCTGCGTCTCTGCAGAACTGTGAAGATGTTCTTGGACTGAAGAGAACCAAAACACATATTTAATATCACCACTAGAGGACACTAGTTACATAAACTTGTGTTTTCTGCAGCCTTGTTAAAGCTGACTGATTAGCACTAAAACTAAAAAGTAGGTAATGCCCATATTGATTAAAATATCTAGAGTGGATTTGACTAAACACCTACTTTAAATCAAAGCCTTTTCCTTTGCACTGCTCTATGAAAAGCACAGATTTATCCAGCGCTTTCTCTCTTAGAAGGTCAGGGGTGTAACGACTCTCAGGAACCAGGAAGATATGATCCTATACATGGTAAGAAAAGACAATAAGGCAGAATAAATGAGAAGAAAACCAATGCAATACACTTGATTGTGCAAATAGCATGCGTACTTAAAGGGGAACTGCACTTTTTTTGGATTTTTGCATTGTGCTCACAATCTTTATGAAAGACATGACGATGGATGGATTTTTTTAAAAAATGCATTCCAAATATTCAATAATTTGGATCAAAAGTCAGCTTATAATGGAGCCCTATGGAGCCCCTAAAAAACATCCAAACACCTCCATTAAGGTTTTATATACTGATGTTAGTATATATGTCATGTAGTAACAAGCACATTTATAATAACATTTCATATTTACGTATTTTGATCATTTTAAGCACACGGCACATTAATTTAAAAAACGCATCACATTGTTTGTATTTTTTTTTCTATATCACTGATTATTACTCACTGTAGACTTTATGGGAGCCAACAGACATAATAAAACATCACTTACTGTACAAGGTCTGCTGTCATTAGGATGCCGACTGCTAGGATGTTCATATATTCCCATTTAGATGAAGAATGTCTCATAATCCTCGCAAAGAAAAGAAGTGGGAGTCCGGGGGCGGAACAAGCGTCATGTCGTCCTCGCCAGTTTCAGGTCCTAAATTGGCTGTGAAAGTGTCCCAACTTCTCGGATTACCCACCAAGACGTCTCATGTCCATGTGATATGCATGATTTATGATATAGAATAAACTTACAGGGAGCAGAGAAGCAAGGAAGCAGCAGACCACTCAATGATGTAAACATAGGGACACACGGAAGTGATCACCGTGCCGCTATAAATAGTTGGTCTGTGTTAGCGCTTATAATAACAATATCACTGATACTTGGTTAATATTCAAGTCACAAAATTTAAATTAAGTATTGTTGGTGCTTTTTGAATGGTTATTTATCGGATTTTACAGGTGGAATAGAAGAGCTCCCATTGGCTCCGCTGTAAGCAGACTTTAGAATGCTTTTTTTTTTTAATCCATCCGTCGTCATGTCTTTCATAATGATTGTGAACGATAGGCAAATTCCAAAAAAGTGCAGCTCCATTTGAAGTGTATCGCAATTCTTATAGTGCCTTTTTTTTCTTCCTTTGTTAGTTCGTCGTTCGAACAGCTTAACAGGTGCAACCTATTGGTCTTGGTCTATGGGGCAGATATCTTCAACCTTATCAACTCTGCCTAACAACAAAAGGCCATGTAACCGTGTGCAAAACTTGTACACAAGTAGGGAAAAAAAGGTCAGAAAAAATACAAAAAAACTCAAACATAAAAACCTATACATCTGTTTAAACATTTGCTTTTTAATTTCAAACTTAAAGTTTTGAAATGAGCGTTGGCTCACAATTATTTCCATATGAACGGACTTCTGTTCTTATCCATCCGTCTAAATAAACCACTGACCAGAATGAGGGTCTTGCGAGGAGGAATGACCACAGAGATGGTCGGCAGCTGCCACGACTGCTGGATAAAGTCGAAGACGGTACGCCCGTCAGCGGCAAGCACCTCTCTGCAGCCTAACACTGAGGGGCAGAACGACGCATTTATGGAACCTGCAAAAAAGCCAAACATCTGTTATAATCTAAAGAAGGGTTATTCAATGTTTTCCAGGTCAAGGACCCCCACACTGATGAAGAAAAGGAGCGGGGATCCCATAATTCTACATCTTGAGTAAAATTATGATTGTTTTGTTTACATTAAAATGGTCCTAAAGGTATATTGTTATTTTGCAATGCTAGTACTCCGGCTTCCTCCCACCTCCAAAGACATGCACCTGGGGATAGGTTGATTGGCAACACTAAAATTGGACTTGTGTGTGAATGTGAGTGTGAATGTTGTCTGTCTATCTGTGTTGGCCCTGTGATGAGGTGGCGACTTGTCCAGGGTGTACCCCGCCTTCCGCCCGAATGCAGCTGAGATAGGCTCCAGCACCACCCGCGACCCCAAAAGGGACAAGCGCTAGAAAATGGATGGGATGGATGGATGCTAACGATATTCATATAATAACAGTATTGTGCTAATTGGTAGCTGGCAACTAGTGCGCTCATCACCAACTGAAAAGTATCACGCTACGCAATAGCTGGAAACTAGAGCGGCAATCATTAGCTGACAACTTGCACGCCAATCGTTAGCTGACAACTAGTGCGCCAATTGCTAGCTGACAACTAGTGCGCCAATGGCTAGCTGACAACTAGCCCGCCAATAGTTAGCTGACAACTACAGCGCCAATCGCTAGCTGGCAACTAGTGCGCTAATCGCTAGCTGGCAACTAGTGCGACAATGGCTAGCTGACAACTAGCCCGCCAATCGTTAGCTGACAACAAGCCTGCCAATCGCTAGCTGACAACTAGTACGCCAATTGCTAGCTGACAACTAGTGTGCCAATGGCTATGTCAAGGCGCGGGCTCGATCCCGCTTGTCATCTGCAGCAGGGGCTGCCAGCACCTCCGTTGGCAGCAAGCCAGGACACGCCCCTGCTCGCGCTGGCCGAATCACGCCCACAGTCTTGCCGGCATGTGGGCGATCAGCAATCAGCACACCTGGGACTGATGAGGGCGGGCTGTATAAAGACCAGTGGACCCAAGGATCCGCGCCGGAACGTAACCGTACAGTAAGCGATCACTCGTGCTTATGCAATCTTGCTCTCTCTCTCTGTGTGTTTCTCTCCCGTCGTGTTTGATATGGTCCCGTGTCTTCCTTGTCCTTCCAGCGGTCCGTCTTTGTTCCTGTGTTGGCGAGCTGTGCGTCTCGTCATTTCTTGTTCCCTTGCTTCCCGGACTGCCCTTTTGGGTTCTCGACCTTCCGCTTGGACGTGGACCTTCTACGCCCCGCTTAGCCCCCGACTATCTGCTTGCCCATGGACTGCCTTCTTGCCTTGTCCTTCCTCTCGTTCAATATTAGGTAACACTACAGCTAATCACACACATAGCCTCACACACACACTTTTGGATCTAGTTCACACACGCCATTCCCTTGATTAATAGTATTATTGTTGATTATTATATATATTGTAAATATATATAATAAAATACATAGAGCTATACCGCCCCCCTTGTGATTCTGTGCCGTCAACTCCTCCTGTAAACGTAACAGGCTAGCTGACAACTAGCTCGCCAATCGTTAGCCGACAACTAGCCTGCCAATCGCTAGCTGACAACTAGTGCGCCAATGGCTAGCTGACGATTAGCTCGCCGATCATTAGCTGACAACTAGCGCGCCAATTGCTAGCTGACAAGTAAAGCGGTAATAGCTTGCTATTATAAATGCTAACATGTTACTGTTCAAACTGCCTGTAATGTTACAGTGGTCAAAATGATTAAATATACTTTGTAAATAAAACCTCTGCTTTGTTTTTAATGAATACTTGGGCCTACATCGCTACTGTATTTCAATGTTTGTCATTATGGTGGTACTTGGAGAGCTAAGTGTTGAGAACAACTGACCAAGAGTCGTGTACAAAGACAGCGTGGCCAAGTAGGTTTCAAGCGATCTCTACAATGATTGGTCAAAAGACACTCACGTGACTACAGGGCGCCATGACTGCTACCAACTTTGTGCTGATGCTAAGTGTTTGCGGTTCTTCCTCGTTAGTTTTTGGACATGTAAAAATGTCCTGTTGTGCAGCATGGGGCTGCTCCACACGCTTTTACATCGCTTTCCTCACAACTCGGAAAGAAGACAAGTATGGGATGTGAAGGTTCGCTAACAATGGAGAGCCACCGATTACAGCGTCTTGTGCCATGTAAACACACAACACAAGGTCTGCGTTTTGTTCAGGAGAGATTATTATATTAAAACATAGTTTGACAAAAACAGACTATCTTTGAATATCAGTTGTAACGACCGGGTCGCATCGTGGTGCGAGGTGTTCTCCCAAGGATGCAGACGGCTCGGACACAGCTTGCAGGTAGGAAAATGATTTATTTCCACAAATAAATCAGACAGAAAAAAACAAAAACGACTAGCGTGGGAGCTAGTAAGCAAAATAATATAGCATGAGAGCTAGCAGGAAACAAGGTGGTCGTTAGTTGTTGCATGAAAGCAAATTAGGAAGCCAGGCAGAGTGAGGCCAGGGCAAAGACTAAATAGCCCTCTGATTAGTGCCCGGACAACAGGTGAGCGTCTCGAACACTAACCAGAGGCAGCTGAGCATAATCTGCTGTCATGGCAACAGAAACGAACAAACACAAGGGGCTGAAAACACATGTGACTAGAAAACTTAAACAAACTATGATCCGGGCAGCGGATCCTAACAGTACCCCCCCCTAAAAGGACAGATTCCAGATGTCCCTTGAAAACAAAAAAAACAACTGGAACCCCAAAAAAAAAGCAATAGTTCACGAGTCAAGGGCGGGCGGGGGGGTGACTTGGTGGTGGGTCGCCAGGCCACGTGTCCCCGAATCCACCGGGGAAGGGTCAGGTGGCGGCGGCGAATGGAACGCCGCCACCGCTGGCGAGGCGGGCGAGGCGGGCGACCACGGTAAGGCCACATTCGTGGCCGCCGAGAAGGTGGGCGTGAGTGGCGCCAGAATTTCAGCAGCCTCTGAGTCCTGCAACAAAGTCTTGAATGTCGCTGCTGTTTGCGCCACTGACGTCCCTTCACTGACCTCGAGGGCTGCATGCGGGGACCTGCTTTCCGCTTGCGCCGCCGGACCACTCGAGGTCGCTGAGATGTCGCTGTCGTGGCAGCCGGAGTCGCTGTCGTGGCAGCAGGAGTCGCTGTCGTGGCAGCAGGAGTCGCTGTCGTGGCAGCAGGAGTCGCTGTCGTGACAGCAGGAGTCGCTGTCGTGGCAGCCGGAGTCGCTGTCGTGGCAGCCGGAGTCGCTGTCGTGGCAGCCGGAGTCGCTGTCGTGGCAGCCGGAGTCGCTGTCGTGGCAGCCGGAGTCGCTGTCGTGGCAGCCGAAGTCGCTGGTGCGAGAACCAGTCGTGGTGCAGGTGCTGGTGCGAGAACCAGCCGTGGTGCAGGTGCTGGTGCGAGAACCAGTCGTGGTGCAGGTACTGGTGCGAGAACCAGTCGTGGTGCAGGTACTGGTGCGAGAACCAGTCGTGGTGCAGGTACTGGTGCGAGAACCAGCCGTGGTGCAGGTACTGGTGCGAGAACCAGCCGTGGTGCAGGTACTGGTGCGAGAACCAGCCGAGGTGCAGGTACTGGTGCGGGGACCAGCCGAGGTGCAGGTACTGGTGTGGGAACCAGCCGAGGTGCAGGTACTGGTGTGGGAACCAGCCGAGGTGCAGGTACTGGTGTGGGAACCAGCCGAGGTGCAGGTACTGGTGTGGGAACCAGCCGAGGTGCAGGTACTGGTGTGGGAACCAGCCGAGGTGCAGGTACTGGTGTGGGAACCAGCCGAGGTGCAGGTACTGGTGTGAGAACCAGCCGAGGTGCAGGTACTGGTGTGGGAACCAGCCGAGGTGCAGGTACTGGTGTGGGAACCAGCCGAGGTGCAGGTACTGGTGTGGGAACCAGCCGAGGTGCAGGTACTGGTGTGGGAACCAGCCGAGGTGCAGGTACTGGTACCTGTGGTGGAGCTGGTGCTAGCCTTAGCCTAGGCGCTAGCTTAGGTGCAGGTGGCCTAGCTGGCGGTTGCGGCTTAGCAGGCCGTCGGACTGGTGGCGGTGGCCGAGCAGGAGGTTGCGGCTTAGCACGCCGTTGTGCCACCCCACTCGCACAGCTCCCAGTACTAGCCCCCCCCTCAAAAAGCGGATCCCAGACGCGCTCCTTGCGGATTGGAACCGTCTTCAAGGGTGGGCGGAGGGAGGTCGGGGGGAGGGCTGAATCCTCTCCTCTAAATTGTCCAAACTGTCTATTGTCACCCCACACTTGAGACTGGGACTGACTAGATTTAGTCCTTAAAAAAATGTCCTGGTAATGTTTTATCTTAGAATTAAAGTCACTTGAAAATGGCTGGCAGGAAGAATTGACATGATGTCTAAAAAAGTCTTTGTCTATGACGTCATCCAAAATGGACGGGACAACGTCATCAAGCGGCGTGTCATCAGGGGGTGCCGACGGAATGACGTCATAGCTGCAGTCCCAGTGATTGACAGGCCAGTCATAACAATCATCGGTAAGGTAGTTGATGGGATTAACAGACCTTTGAAGAGGGAAATCTTGGGCTGAATGTAGCTTGCTGTGTACCGGCGGAGGAGTTTGAGGGAGTGGCGCGTCTTGGCGGCGAAGTGAAGACCTCTTGGGTGGCTTCCGTCTTCGCTGACGCGTCCGGTGGTGCGGAGGTGTGGCGATGTCCTCGGGCCAAACGGAGTGGATTGGGACCAACTTTCCGTTAGGACCCCAGATCAGGTCCTGGCGCTCCGAGGGGGAGTAGCGGAGAGTCTCCGCCTCCATCGCTCGCAACACCATCCACGCACCTTCGTCCATCTCCTCCGACATGCTCGCTGCGAGAGAACTTCTTCTTGCTGGCTTCCTACTGTAACGACCGGGTCGCATCGTGGTGCGAGGTGTTCTCCCAAGGATGCAGACGGCTCGGACACAGCTTGCAGGTAGGAAAATGATTTATTTCCACAAATAAATCAGACAGAAAAAAACAAAAACGACTAGCGTGGGAGCTAGTAAGCAAAATAATATAGCATGAGAGCTAGCAGGAAACAAGGTGGTCGTTAGTTGTTGCATGAAAGCAAATTAGGAAGCCAGGCAGAGTGAGGCCAGGGCAAAGACTAAATAGCCCTCTGATTAGTGCCCGGACAACAGGTGAGCGTCTCGAACACTAACCAGAGGCAGCTGAGCATAATCTGCTGTCATGGCAACAGAAACGAACAAACACAAGGGGCTGAAAACACATGTGACTAGAAAACTTAAACAAACTATGATCCGGGCAGCGGATCCTAACATCAGTAAACTAAAATAATGGACTCAGTAGCAGCAGAAGAGAAACTCAAACACAAATAGACAGACATGGAAAGAGTAAAATAAACCACATTGTGAGTCTATTAATAGATGAGAAAGTGAACTGAAAATATACAACATTGAGTGGCAAGTAATATGTCAATAATGAATATAGCAAAATATGTTGTGGACCAAAAATCACTCCATATTCTCTTTTCTGCTCTATACAGTTCTGCCATATCTGACTTATTGTGCAGAAATAAACAAAAGTACACATATTCACTCAGCATGTTACAAGTAGAAAGGTCAGTTAGAATATTACAAAATGAGTGATTACAAATACATTGGCGTATTTGAAATACTTCACACAAAAGTCACAATTTCTCTGTGATTGTTTATCCAAAGCTAATAAAGACTTTGGCAAAATGAGTGTAATTAGTTATTTTTTGGTCATAGGGCGCACCGGATTGTAAGGCGCACTGCCTATGAGCAGGTCTAGTCAGGACTATTTTCATACAAAAGGTACACCGGATTATAGGGGGCATTAAGGGGTCATATTATGATTTTTTTCTCAATTTAAAACACTTCCTTGTGGTGTACATAACATGTAAAGGTGGTTCTTTGGTCAAATTGTTGCATGGATTATGTTTTACAGATCAACTTCAAGCCACTTTTTGACAGTCGGTTCACGATGCGCCGTTTTGTGGGCGGTCTTATTTATGTGGCTCACTTTCAGCAAAGTCTTTTCTCCATCATTTTTGTTGTAGCGTGCAAGGACGGGAGTGGAAAAAGTGTCAAAAAATGGAGCTAACTGTTTTAATGACATTCAAACTTTACTTAAATCAATAACGGGTAAGCATCTCCTAATCCGTGGCTCACTAGTGCAACATCAACGCCGGAAATGTGTCCCGTGAAAAATCGTCCGACCGGAACTATCTAATAACTAAAGTTCCTTGGGTAAATAATGTAAACTCACTACACTGGTATGTTTTAGCGCTTTTATGGCAAGTTTACTGACAGATATAAGTAAGAACTTTACACTACTTTATATTAGAAATGGCAACAGCGGAGGATGAATGTCCCATAATAAGAAGATAGAAAAAAAGAAGAAGCTTATCGACTACTTTCAGGACTTATGCAGATCCCAAATACAGATCAGCAGGTACCAGAAGGTAAGAAAAGTGGCTTTTGCATAACATTGGGAACAAAACGCCAGATAATGTCTTACCTTATACACACACCATAATAATACTCGTATTTTGAAGCACAGTACAATTCATCAAGCGGTGCGGCTTCATAGCTTACCAAAGTCTTACTAAAACATTTTTGAAATGTGTGAAATGTTCTATATTTTCAATGGAACATATAACATTTTGGTGTTGTTTACTTGAGTCATATTGCAGTCTAAACGTATCGCTTATGTGTGACTGCCATCTACTGGTCACACTTATCATTTCACCATGTACCACATAAAATAGCTTTGAGGTCGGTAAGCACAACCAAAATTATTCCGTACATTAGGCACACCGGGTTATAAGGCGCACTGTCGATTTTTGAGAAAATGAAAGGATTTTAAGTGCGCATTACAGTCTGAAAATTATGGTATTTTCCACTTACCCTTCCAGCTATACCCAGCATCCACTCGGACCTCCACAGGGTAAGAGACATGCTCTGGCTGGTGGTAGTGCACAAGAAGCACATATCTTCCAGGGAGCGGCACCTTAGGAGTGAAACTTATCTCTGTCTGCAGGGACATAAAAGAGTGCTCACTACGACACAACATTCCTAAAACGAAGGTGATGATTAATCGAACAATACCTGAGGGTATTTCAGCAGGATCTTGTCACTGTGAAGGTGAACGTCAGAGAACGAGCCTGACTGTCGTCTCTGCCGCCAATCCGTGTCTTCGCCCTGTTGGCGAGCCGTGTTTAGCTTCCCGTCGCGTGCCGCATGCAACACCCAGCCTGGCCAAGGACTGTCGAAGTGCCTCAGAACACAATGCTGACTGGAAACATGAAACAGGCACATATCTAAACAAACATATTCATCTTAAATAAAATAAAATACAACCACAATAATAAAAGTATGGTGGCAAACATTGGAGTTAACAAGCATCCTCAGCATTACTTGGCATAGCCAATGTCACGGTAAGTGAACCTGTAAGATCTGATCAAAACATCTGGCTAGCATTAGCTTTTAGCTAGAAATGGACATAACTTTGTTTTCTGAGCTCAGGGGATGTTGTGGTTTCTGAAGATCTTTGAGGCACTTGTGATCAAGGACTTTATGAATACATTGTGATTGATTGATAATTCAATAAATAAAATACAATAATATATAATATAATAATAATAATAATAATAATAATAATAATAATAATAAAATAAACCTTTAAAAATATGACAAAACATCTTTCCAACCTGGCAAAGCAATTCCAGCATATCACTGTTAGTCTGCACCAAACTGAAGCAGAATGAGTCTAACGTCAGCCCAGGATGTTAAAATAATACATAAATGGCATATGTTTAGCCATGAAAATATGGAAAAGCTACTAAAGGGGGGGTTTGACAGACAGGCAGGTGAATGGAGATACCACAGAAGTCCACTCACCAGGGTAAATGCTGTACAATATAGTAAAATGAAGTGAATTATATTTATTTAGCTTTTCTCTAGTGACTCAAAGCGCTTTACATAGTGAAAGCCAATATCTAAGTTACATTTAAACCAGTGTGGGTGGCACTGGGAGCAGGTGGGTAAAGTGTCTTGCCCAAGGACACAACAGCAGTGACTAGGATGGCGGAAGCAGGTATCGAACCCGAAACCCTCAAGTTGCTGGCACGGCCACTGTACCAACCGAGCTGATGTTAAATTACTTCCAAAAACTATTGTAGTTGTTTGTACTACATGCTACTGTATTTTTGTATACAATATTTATGGTCTAAAAGTTAGTTTTACATTGTAAAAGGCATGTTCCCTGTTAAAATTGTGCCGTTTTGGGGGGCTAAACACCAAATTGATTTCAATTCATTTAAATGGGAGAATTTTATTTGAAATAGAAGTGTTTTTTAGTTCAGACTTTTGTCACAGAACCAATGAAGCTAGTAGGTTGAGGTACTACTGCATTAAAAAAAAATATTACCACCAACAAAAGCAGAACTCTTTACACAGAGTAATTAAAAATTACAAATAATTTTCAAGTCATTTAAAGTAAAAATGTACTGTAACCTAATGTGAACTTTTTACTGTACTGGTACTGTAAATGACAGGACTGTGCACTGACAATGTAATGAAGTAAAGGACAGTTTGAACGTTTAAGTTTAGCCTCAGGTAAAGCCGGATACTCACACACCTGGAAAACAGATGCATCTGCTTTATTGAAGTCATAGTTTGACAGTGATTACCTGTCTTCGGTGAAGCGACCGTGAGAGGAGATGCACAGCACCTTGGCCTCTAAGTACTCCATGGAGAACTCCTTTGCAGGCACGGCGTACACTTTGTGCTGCGGAAAACAACAGCGCCGTGGACTTAGCAATGATGCCTAAACGGAGACGAAATGTGTCTCACCAGCAGGAAGGAGGCGGATGACGTCTGCAGGAGGAGTTCTGTTCTGTGGGTAAGGTGAAACACGGCTACCTGATTCATGCTGTCCACCGCCACACTCCGACACAAAAAGCTGTAGGAGAAAGACAATGCTGTGTTTGCATGACTCACATTGCCAATTAATTGTGCACTGAGGAAAATAAAAACATTTATAAGTAAATGTTATATGTGGCGTAAGCAAAATCGGAAGTAGAAGTGACAGTTTCAAAATCGAAAGCCTTGAAATACAAAACACAAAACTAGTGAAGTTGGCACGTTGTGTAAAAGGTAAATAAAAACAGAATACAATGATTTGCAAATCCTTTTCAACTTATATTCAATTGAATAGACTGCAAAGACAAGATATTTAATGTTCGAACTAAGAAAGTTAATTTTTGGTTGCAAACATATTGCAAAAAAGTTGGCACAAGGGCATTTTTACCACTGTATACATGACCTTTCCTTTTAACAACACTCAGTAAACGTTTGGGAACCGAGGAGACCAATTTTTGAGGCTTTTCAGGTGGAATTCTTTCCCATTCTTGCTTGATGTACAGCTGAAGTTGTTCAACAGTCCGTGGTCTCCGTTGTCGTATTTTATGCTTCATATTGCGCCACACATTTTTAATGGGAGACAGGTCTGGACTACAGGCAGGCCAGTCTAGTACCCGCACTCTTTTACTACAAAGCCATGCTGTTGTAACACGTGCAGAATGTGGCTTGGCATTGTCTAGCTGAAATAGACGTTGCTTGGATGGCAACATATGTTGCTCCAAAACCTGTATGTACCTTTCAGCATTAATGGTGCCTTCACAGATGTGTTAGTTACCCATGTCTTGGGCACTAATACACCCCCATACTTTCACAGATGCTGGCTTTTGAACTTTGTGCCTATAACAGTCCGGATGGTTCTTTTCTTCTTTAGTCCGTAAGACACAACGTCCATCCATCCATCCATCCATCCATCCATCCATCCATCCATCCATCCATCCATCCATTTTTTACCGCTTGTCCCTCTCGGGGTCGCGAGGGGTGCTGGAGCCTATCTCAGCTGCATTCGGGCAGTAAACCCTGGACAAGTCGCCACCTCATTGAAGGGCCAGCACAGATAGACAGACAACATTCACACTCACATTCACACACTAGGGCCAATTTAGTGTTGCCAATCAACCTATTCCCAGGTGCATGTTTTTTTTTTTAGGTGTGAGGAAGCCGGAGTACCCGGAGGGAACCCACGCAGTCACGGGGAGAACATGCAAACTCCACACAGAAAGATCCCGAGCCCGGGATTGAACTCAGGACTACTCAGGACCTTTGTATTTTGAGGCACATGCACTAACCCCTGTTCCACCGTGCTGGCCGACACTACGTCCACAGTTTCCAAAAACAATTTGAAATGTGGACTCGTCAGACCACAGAACACTTTTCCACTTTGCAACAGTCCATCTTATGTTTCTGGGTGTTGTTGATAAATGGCTTTTGCTTTGCATAGTAGAGTTTTAACTTGCACTTACAGATGTAGCGACTAACTGTAGTTACTAACGGTGGTTTTCTGAAGTGATCCTGAGCCCATGTGGTGATATCCATTACACACTGATGTCACTTTTTGATGCAGTACCGCCTGAGAGATTGAATGTCACGGGCATTGCCGCTTACATGCAGTGATTTCTCCAGATTCTCTGAACCTTTTGATGATATTACGGACCGTAGATGGTGAAATCCCTAAATTTCTTGCAATAGCTGGTTGAGAAATGTTGTTCTTAAACTGCTCAACAATTTGCTCACGCATTTGTTCACAAAGTGGTGACCCTCGCCCCATCCTTGTTTGTGAATGACTGAGCATTTCATGGAAGCTGTTTTATACCCAATCATAGCACCCACCTGTTCCCAATTAGCCTGTTCACCTGTGGGATGTTCCAAATAAGTGTTTGATGAGCATTCCTCAACTTTCTCAGTCTTTCTTGCAACTTGAGCCAGTTTTTTTAAACATGTTGCAGGCATCAAATTCCAAATGAGCTAATATTTGCAAAAAATAACAAAGTTTACCAGTTCGAAAGTTAAGTATCTTGTCTTTGCAGTTTATTCAATTGAATATAGGTTGAAAAGGATTTGCAAATCATTGTATTCTGGGTTTTTTTTACGTTTTACACAACGTGCCAACTTCACTGGTTTTGGGTTTTGTATTTAAGCTGAGATTCAAGAAAGTTTTGTAAAATTTATGTCAAAAAGAAAAAAATGTATTTTGATTTTGATTGTACGAATCTTAAAAATAAATCAACTTAATTTGCAATACAAAAACCAGTTCACAAAATTAGGTTTAATGAACAATACAACTGCATGAGTTTTTACAAAGCAGGACATACCTGTAGGCACAGCTGTAGACGTTGGCTCTGGCTCGCATCTGTCCACCGTGCTGGGCATTTACAAGGATGTTAACGTTCTGGAGAGTCTCCACCTCGCTAGCATACTCCATGACAAGAGCATGAGGTCCAGGGTGGGGCACACGCAGACTGAGCTGCAGCTGGGACTGCAATAAAGAACCCATTTGCTGTTATTTTTGTGTGTTTAACTGGACACTGAAGTGTCTCCAATGTGGTATAAACTATAAGGCGTGTGCTCCTTCAATAAAGTTGAAGTGGTAATTAAGGCAAAGAAATGGTGGCATATTTGTTGCAAAGTTGCATAAATCCAAATGTTAAGATGAAATAAGTGGATTGGATTGTGCATAGGGTGTAACGGTTACTTCACCTGTCTCCCATGCAGAGAGGTCATCTCAGGATGGTCCGGGGTGGGACGCCGCACTAAAGTCTGCCTCCTCTTACGGCCTCTCTGGCTCGAGAGGCTTCCATATGAGCCTGAGGCAGAGCTGAACGCATCCATGGCTACGTGCTTGTACAACAGACAGCTAAAAGACACGACAGGCAGCTTAACAGCAACAACAACAAAAAATCCCTTTCAATATATAATAAGTTCAAATCACTTCTTGTTCCTCGGTGCGGTGGATATGTAAGTGCAAGGTTCTGCGATGTTTACTTGAAGCAGAGACGCTTCATAGTAGTCCTGGGGCAGCAGCACCAAATAGTCCTGAGGAGGGAGAAACATTTAGTTACTGTGACAACTACACAATGCAGACAGAAGTTTTGAAATATAAAAAAAATTTTTGCAACTCACCAACAAAACCCCCTGCGCTTTTATGTGGATGATCCAAACACCAGGCGTCAAGACAAAGGGCTCAGTGAAGCCGTCACCATGAGGCACAGTCAGGAAGGATGGCTGAAGACTCTCAGGGAAAACTACATCTTTACTCTGCTCGGATCGTGCTAGAGTAGAAATTATGCATTCAATGACCCACTCTGGTGAATATTGGTCTTTTCAGACAATGAATAGAGGGGTTAGTTCACAGTCATCCTTCATCACATTGCGCTTCCAATATTGCAGGGTTCTTCCCACATCACATTTTTTAAAACATTTTCTACAATTTTGGCCTAAATGAAGCATTTTCGAGCATAACAATGGATAAATGAACTGACAATATCAATACTACAGTAGCGTTCCTATATTGTATTAAAGGAGTGGAAAGATGACTAAAAGGTGTTATTTCAGGTTTAGAGGGCTCGCAGAAGGTTAAAAAACGTACAATTGGACCTTCTCATTCAATGCGTTTTCTTTATTATTGTAGATTTGCACTGAAGGCATCAAAACTATGAATGAACACATGTGGAGTTATGTCACCTGAAATGGTTTTCACTTCATAGGTGTGCTTGAAGCTCATCGAGAGAATGCCAAGAGTGTGCAAAGCAGTAATCAGAGCAAAGGGTGGCTATTTTGAAGAAATTAGAATATAAAACATGTTTTCAGTTATTTCACCTTTTTTTGTTAAGTACATAACTCCACATGTGTTCATTCATAGCTTTGATGCCTTCAGTGACAATCTACAATGTAAATAGTCATGAAAATAAAGAAAACGCATAGAATGAGAAGGTGTGTCCAAACTTTTGGCCTGTACTGTATTTAGAAGGTTGTAAATGTGTTTTTATGCTCTCGCTTGTCAGGCTTGTCACTGACAGTTTGGTTATGTTTTAGTTTTTCCTCTGTTTGTGTTTCATATCCTGTCAGCGCTCTTATTTTGGTTCCTTTTCCTGCATGTCTCCCTGAGCGCTTGTTTCCCTCACCTGTACCTGATTGGCAGTCTGGCACACCTGGTGGCAATTGCCAATCAGGCCACTATTTATACTTGCCTCGCCCTCCAGTCATTGCTGGAGTATTTATTGTTTGCTGGTTCCTGATAGCTATTTGCAGTTTGCTGTCTCCTAGTTCCTTATTTCTTGGTTTCCTGTTAGCTGTATCCTGTTAGCTGTTTCCAGTTTGCCTGTTTCCTGGTTCCTGATTCCTGTTTTCCTGCATTTTCTTTTGGACATTAAATCATGTTTCCTTGCATCCAGCCTGCCGTCTCCGCATCTTCGGGTTTGTCACCAACAACGCCTGACAGAATACTCCAGCCAAATACGAACCCCCCAGAGATCTCTATGGCGGAGAGGCTTGACAGGATACTGGCGCTGTTGGCCGATTCGAGAGCTTTGGCCTCAATTCAAGCTCCCTCCCACCCATCCCTGTCATCTGTGGGCCTACGTGGGGACATCTTGGATAAGACCATTGAGGGGCGGGGGGCTATGAGTAGCTGTGCAGCTGGGGAGGCACAGCTACATTTAACCCCGGTGGGCCTGTGGACGCCGCCATCCAGCCCCGGGGGCCCGTGGACGCCGCCATCAACCCCAGTGGGCACTCCCAGGCCGGCAGAAAAGCCGCCTGATCCTCTGGCTCCGCCCAGGCCGGCAGACGAGCCGCCTGCTCTTCTGGCTGTGCCCAGGTCGGCAGATGAGCCACCAGCTCCTCTGGCTCCGCCCACGCCGGTAGACGAGCCGCCTGCTCCTCTGGCTCTGCCCACGCCGGCAGACGAGTCGCCTGCTCCTCTGACTCCGCCCACACCGACGACATAGTGTTCCTCGTCTCTGGCCCCGCCCACGCCGATGACATCGTCTTCCTTGTCTCTGGCTCCGCCCACGCCGACGACGTTGTCTTCCTCGTCTTCCTCGTCTTCCTCGTATCTGGCTCTGCCGCCGACGTCGTCTTCCTCTTCTCTGGTGGGCCGTACCACTGCGTCGCCGTCTTCCTCGTCTCTGGCGGGCCGTCCCAGGGCGTCGCCATCTTCCTCGTCTCTGGCGGGCCGTCCCAGGGCGTCGCCAGCTTCCTCATATCTGGCGGGCCGTCCCACTGCTTCGCCAGCGTCTCCAGCATCGTCGACTCCCCGCTGGCCTGACGCACGAGCAGCCATTAGGCGCATGTGGACCTCTCGTTGGCCAAGGATGGGGTCGTTCCATGGGCGACCGCCTCGCTAATTGCGGCGGCGTTCAACTTGCCGTCGCCACCTGACTCTTCCCCGCGGGTTGCGGGCACACTTGGCCTGGGGGCCCACCACCTTGTCCTCCCTTCGCCCTCCCGTGACTTTTTTTGTTTTTTCTTTAACGTCTGGTATCCGTTATCGGAAGGGGGGCTACTGTCAGGCTTGTCATTCATAGTTTTGATGCCTTCAGTGACAATCTACAATGTAAATAGTCATAAAAATAAAGAAAATGCATTGAATGAGAAGGTGTGTCCAAACTTTTGGCCTGTACTGTATTTAGAAGGTTGTAAATGTGTTTTTATGCTCTCGCTTGTCAGGCTTGTCACTGACGGTTTGGTTATGTTTTAGTTTTTCCTCTGTTTGTGTTTCATATCCTGTCAGCGCTCTTATTTTGGTTCCTTTTCCTGCTTGTCTCCCTGAGCGCTTGTTTCCCTCACCTGTACCTGATTGGCAGTCTGGCACACCTGGTGGCAATTGCCAATCAGGCCACTATTTATACTTGCCTCGCCCTCCAGTCATTGCTGGAGTATTTATTGTTTGCTGGTTCCTGATAGCTATTTGCAGTTTGCTGTCTCCTAGTTCCTTATTTCTTGGTTTCCTGTTAGCTGTATCCTGTTAGCTGTTTCCAGTTTGCCTGTTTCCTGGTTCCTGATTCCTGTTTTCCTGCATTTTCTTTTGGACATTAAATCATGTTTCCTTGCATCCAGCCTGCCGTCTCCGCATCTTCGGGTTTGTCACCAACAACGCCTAACAGAATACTCCAGCCAAATACGAACCCGCCAGAGATCTCTATGGCGGAGAGGCTTGATAGGATACTGGCGCTGTTGGCCGATTCGAGAGCTTTGGCCTCAATTCAAGCTCTTTCCCACCCATCCCTGTCATCTGTGGGCCTACGTGGGGACATCTTGGATAAGACCATTGAGGGGGGGGTGGCTATGAGTAGCTGTGCAGCTGGGGAGGCACAGCTACTTTTAACCCCGGTGGGCCTGTGGACGCCGCCATCCAGCCCCGGGGGACCGTGGACGCTGCCATCCACCCTGGTAGGCCTGTGGACACCGCCATCAACCCCAGTGGGCACTCCCAGGCCGGCAGACGAGCCGCCTGCTCCTCTGGCTCCGCCCAGGCCGGCAGACGAGCTGCCTGCTCTTCTGGCTGTGCCCAGGTCGGCAGATGAGCCACCAGCTCCTCTGGCTCCGCCCACGCCGGTAGACGAGCCGCCTGCTCCTCTGGCTCTGCCCACGCCGGCAGACGAGTCGCCTGCTCCTCTGACTCCGCCCACACCGACGACATAGTGTTCCTCGTCTCTGGCCCCGCCCACGCCGATGACATCGTCTTCCTTGTCTCTGGCTCCGCCCACGCCGACGACGTCGTCTTCCTCATCTTCTTCGTCTTCCTCGTCTCTGGCTCTGCCGCCGACGTCGTCTTCCTCGTCTCTGGTGGGCCGTACCACTGCATCGCCGTCTTCCTCGTCTCTGGCAGGCCGTCCCAGGGCGTCGCCGTCTTCCTCGTCTCTGGCGGGCCGTCCCAGGGCGTCGCCAGCTTCCTCGTATCTGGCGGGCCGTCCCACTGCTTCGCCAGCGTCTCCAGCATCGTCGACTCCCCGCTGGCCTGACGCACGAGCAGCCATTAGGCGCATGTGGACCTCTCGTTGGCCAAGGATGGGGTCGTTCCATGGGCGACCGCCTCGCCAATTGCGGCGGCGTTTAACTTGCCGTCGCCATCTGACTCTTCCCCGCCCGTTGCGGGCACACTTGGCCTGGGGGCCCACCACCTTGTCCTCCCTTCGCCCTCCCGTGACTTTTTTTGTTTTTTCTTTAACGTCTGGTATCCGTTATCGGAAGGGGGGCTACTGTCAGGCTTGTCATTCATAGTTTTGATGCCTTCAGTGACAATCTACAATGTAAATAGTCATAAAAATAAAGAAAATGCATTGAATGAGAAGGTGTGTCCAATCTTTTGGCCTGTACTGTATTTAGAAGGTTGTAAATGTGTTTTTATGCTCTCGCTTGTCAGGCTTGTCACTGACAGTTTGGTTATGTTTTAGTTTTTCCTCTGTTTGTGTTTCATATCCTGTCAGCGCTCTTACTTTTCCTGTACGTCTCCCTGAGCGCTTGTTTCCCTCACCTGTACCTGATTGGCAGTCTGGCACATCTGGTGGCAATTGCCAATCAGGCCACTATTTATACCTGCCTCGCCCTCCAGTCAGTGCTGGAGTATTGTTTGCTGTGAGCTGTTCCTGTTTGCTGGTTCCTGATAGCTATTTGCAGTTTGCTGTCTCCAAGCTCCTTGTATCTTGGTTTCCTGTTAGCTGTATACTGTTAGCTGTTTCCAGTTTGCCTGTTTCCTGGTTCCTGTTTCATGTTTTCCTGCATTTTCTTTTGGACATTAAATCATGTTTCCTTGCATCCAGCCTGCTGTCTCCGCATGTTGGGGTTCGTCACCAACAACGCCTGACATCGCTATAGTAATATTTGATTTATAGTTAATTATTCCTACTCCGCAGAAATTTGTTGATCCCGCCCATGTCTGGAACCAATTAACAGCGATAAATGAGGGACGATTGTACTTTACAGATGTGTTTGGATCAAGTATTCCTCAAACGGTGGTACGTGTACCACTAGTGGTACCCGGGCTTCATCCAGTGGTACGCCAAAGAATCACTTGATTAAAGTACAGTTGTTTGTTTTTCTATATTCAAACACAGTGTTACTGTTCAAACTGTGTGTAATGTTACAGTAGCCAAAAATATTAAATATACTTGTCAAATAAAACCTCTGAGCATAACCATGTGACCACTCAACCGTAACAATTGGATGCCAGTTCTATGATTAACTACATTCCTCCATAAAATAGACAAATGTCTCTGATCAATTTTGTATATTACTTAAAATAAAACTGGTTTTGTTAAATAAAATGCTTCCCAAACATTTAATAAAGTCAAATAAAGCAAACAGAGAAGTATCCAACACTTCTCTTTTCTAAAGTAAATCTGTACAGCAACCATCAACTATATGATTTGCCCGAGTGGCTGGACAGGACAGATAGAAAATAAATAGGTATATAAATAAATGTTTTGTTTTTTGACACCCCTTCTTCCAATACAGTCTTGCGGGACCTCTGAGACTTATTTGAAATAGTTGAAAATCGTATGATATGGGACCTTCAGACTCACCTGCATTGCCTCTGTTATTAGTCGCCTTGATGCTACCAGTCACACTGGTGCTACTCGGGTTAGTGAAACGCAGCACCACACGGAATAAGTTCTGCCTGGCATCTCTTGGGTCAACATGCACTGTTACTCTGACGTCACTCTGCAGGGGGTGGGGGGGACGAGAGCGACAAACAACGGACTTACAAAGGTAGAGCAATTGGAGTTGCATGAGGGGCCGGGCGAGCGCGAGAAGGGTTAATCATCACAGGCAGTAAGGCAGGAGAGGAGAACGCAGCCAAGTGAAGCCCACCACTTACGGTCAAAGGCGGCTTCATTCGCCACCGTGACCTTTGCTCTCACTCGTCCTCCTCCCCCCTTATGTCGTAGGGTGGCGTAGCGCAATAGAATATGGAAAGTTCCAGGTAAGCCGAGGGAGAGAGTGAGGATCACCTTTGGCTGAAAAGAAACAGCGTTAGGCCCCTTTAGCCACAGACACCCTGATGAAGGAGACAGGAACAATTCCTGGTGGTTTATTATTTTTGGACTGCAAAGGAAAGATGGAAAGGTGTGGGGAAAAGTGGCAGATAGAAAGCATCATTTGGATATATTTAAAAAGTGAGGGTGGGAATCACATACAATACATATTTCCTCAAATAGTGGCTTAGGCCACTGCATGTACTCAACTGCAGAGAGTACACAGTGTTCAGTAGAGATAAGGCAAATTAGTTTTTGGTAAAATCTCCGATAATATTGTATATTTTTTCAGTGTCTGATAAAAATTTTAAAAAAAGCAAGAAAGTTACTTGAAAAGTTTGTGATTTTTCTTTTTTTGTTTGATTTTTTTGGGAAACAAAGACATTTTGTTTTTGTTGTATTTCGAATGAAAATAAAAAAGTAGAACACATTTGTATTATTTGTACACAATAATTAATACAAACAGTGATGTATACTAGAATATAATAACTGTTATAATAACTAATATATAAAATATATACTACTATTGTACTACATACAGTATATTACACTTGTATAATGTGATATTTTAAATGTATTGTGAAGGAATCATTTGTCACAAGGTATTACCCAATATTATACAGAACTTCAGAAGTACAGCAGGGAAGGTATCCATATGGCCCCATTCCATTTTACAATGCAGTCTGCTGAAAATTATGGAAAGTGCCACCTTACATACTTTGCCACAAAATTGCCACAAAAACACATTTAAAGATATTCAACACTATGCTGCCATCTGGCGGCTAAAGTGGATAGTGCAACCCCGCCAATTGGTCACGTTTTATGTGTCAGGTAAACCGCAACGAATGGGGCCATATTAATCCCCTATTAGAGCAGAGCCAATATATGAGGAAATATGGAATATCATCATAACATTTAGTCAACCAAAATATATAATTGTCCTTTTCCTGACACAAAAGCACAATACATAGAGAACAAACTGAAGGAATTCAATGTAATCAACTTTAGTCATACGCAATAATTTGTAATGCAAATATGATTACAAAATAAGACACATGCACTAGATGTTCTGAAATGTTGCTGTTTTTTTATACATGTGCTTGGCCTTACTATTTTTTGCTAATCTCCGTTTATTAGTTTAATTTGAATTAAGGTGCCATACAGTATTGAATCAAACCATTTAAAAAAGGCTGCATAATAACACAAATATTTGATGTTGATAATGCACACTCACCTGTGCAGGGGACAGTACAGCATAACCTCTCCAGCTGAACCCCGGGAACTCTTGGGGGTCGTAACTAAAGCGCACGGGTCTAGAATTTGGAGTGGTCCCATCCTCCACCTCAAACTTGAACTGATGCAAGGTGGGGAAATAATACCCTGGTGCTGGGCTGAAAGGAACAATATTTTGTTTTCATAAACGAGCATCCAGCATCACATTTAAGACCTATTGGGGGGGGGGGGGGTCCTACTTTGTGCATCTAGAGCCAACTATATTACTGCGACAACGACACTGGCCTGAAGTCTCGTCACAAGTCGTGTTGATGGCGCCACCTATGTCACACTCACAACCTAGGAGAGAGGGGGTAATAATAGGAGGACTTTTAATCAATAACAGGTACGAATGTTACCTTCGACTCACCTTGACAGCCAAAATAGTTCTTTTTTTGGAGCAGGAAATAGCCATTGTTGCAGGAGTCGCACGCATGCCCACCAACATGAGGCTTACAATGGCACTGGCCCCCTCTCTGCATAGATGCAAAATAAATATAACATACTGTAAATCCTCTACATCAACAGCAAAGAGGGACTGTGCATTAATTGGAAGCAAACTATAATTGGAGAGGGGCTGTTAATGCTAAAATGGGTTGAATATTATTAATTAAAATTAATTTGGACTGCAATTTATGACATGTTACACAACATAGCAGCAACAAAAGAAGTATTGTCGTAGCGGTAGGCAGGAAACTGCTTAGTCAGCATTGTATCGTAAACAACAGTATAGCAAGTATAACGTGTGACTCACGCAAACATTTTAAAGCGCATGCAGAGGTAGATATTTAAAGCGGCTGGATGCTAACCACCTAAGACACTTCAAATGCAGCTACCGCCATCTTGTGGAGTTAATAAAACTACATTAGGAGGTAGGGTTGTACGGTATACCGGTACTAGTAAAGTACCGTGATACTAATTAATCATATTCGGTACTATACCACCTCTAAAAATCACCGGTTTTAACGGGCATGACGGCGCATCGTCGTGGAACAGGGGTTAGTGCATGTGCCTCACAATACGAAGGTCCTGAGTTCAATCCTGGGCTCTGGATCTTTCTGTGTGGAGTTTGCATGTTCTCCCCGTGACTGCGTGGGTTCCCTCCGGGTACTCCGGCTTCCTCCCACCGCCAAAAACATGCCCCTGGGGATAGGTTGATTGGCAACACTAAAAATTGGCCCTAGTGTGTGAATATGAGTGTGAATGTTGTCTGTCTATCTGTGTTGGCCCTGTGATGAGGTGGCGACTTGTCCAGGGTGTACCTCGCCTTCCGCCCAAATGCAGCTGAGATAGGCTCCAGCACCCGCCGCGACCCCAAAAGGGACAAGCGGTAGAAAATGGATGGAGAAAATGTTTCAAATGACTCTGTTCAGGTTCCTGTTCTGGTCGTGACACATATGTTTAATGTACTATGAGATTTTTGTTAAAATAAAGCCAATAATGCAATTTCTTTGTGGTCACCTTTATTTAGAAAAGTATCAAATACATTTTGGTACTGGTACCGGTACCAAAATATTGGTATCGGGACAACCCTTTTAGGAGGTTGCCTACAGCCACAGATGTTAAAACTTTTTTTTTTGTTACCTAGGTAGTTATTTGCTTTTGTAAACACGCACTTGACGTCTATAGGAGAGTTAGCTCAATGGAGGCGTTAATTGGACAATTTACAGTATGTACATTTGAAAAGAATGTATACCAACTATAGTACCTTCTCACACTCCCCAACACCACTGAGCGTCCCTTTGACATTGCACCTGCACACTGGAATGAAAGACAGGAAAAGGCAGAGGTTATGAGATATGCTGGCGTGTGTGCTGAATAGACTCTGATTACAGGACATATACTGCACTGTAGTCACTTTCACGGGTGAAGAGCAAAAGCACAAACGTTTCTCCTGTAGCTTTAAAGCCAACCGAGTGAAATAAAAGCCTCCCTATAAATGTCTGGCAACGGGCAACCTGAGGCATTCTTGGGTTATTAAAATGTTCCTTTTACTGTAGAGGTCACATTCTTGCGAGAGAGCAGCTCTGTAACAGGAGAAATGTATCAGAACAAAGAAAGGGCTCAGAATGCACACTGTACCTCTCATGCAATCTATAAGAGTCATTCGAACCCAAAGATTTGCTTCAGGCCCATAAAGAAGCAAACGCCATTACATGTGCAAGTAAAGTTTGTTTTCAGTGAGCTGCAGCTCTTTAAAGCAAATTACCGTATTTTTGGGACTATACGGTGACTTAAAAATCCTTTATTTTCTCAAAACTCGACACTGCACCTTATAACCCGGTGCGCATAATGTACGGAATACTTTTGGTTGTGCTTACTGACCTCGAAGCTATTTTATTTGGTACATGGTGAAATGATAAGTGTGACCAGTAGATGGCAGTCACACAAGAGTTACGTGTAGACTGCAATATGATGGCAGTCACACATAAGAGATATGTGTACACTGCAATATGATTCAAGCAGAAAACACCAAAATGTTATATGTTCCATTGAAAATATAGAACATTACACACAGCGCTCAAAAATATTTCAAAATTTTTTAGTACGACTTTGGTAAGCTATGAAGCCGCACCGCTTGATGGATTGTACTGTGCTTCAACATATAAGTATTATCATGGTGTGTGTATAAGGTAAGACATATTATCTGGCGTTTTGTTTCGCAATATTATGCAAAAGCAACATTTCTTACCTTCTGGTACCTGCTGATCTGTATTTGGGATCGGCATAAGTCCTGAAAATATGCGCGAGTCCGCCTTTGTAGTCCGTGCCGATAAGCTTCTTCTTTTTCTCTATCTTCTTGTTATGGGACATTTATCCTCCGCTGTTGCCATTTCTAATACAAAGTAGTGTAAAGTTCTTACTTATATCTGTCAGTAAACTCACCATGAAAGCGCTAAAACATACTGGTGTAGTGAGTTTACATTATTCACCCAAGGAACTTTAGTTATTAGAGCGTTCCGGTTGGACGGTTTTTCACGGGACACATTTCCGGCGTTATTGCACTAGCGAGCTACGGATGAGGAGATGCTGCTCCATTGTTGATTTAAGTAAAGTCTGAATGTCATTAAAACAGTTGAATCCATCTTTGACACTTCCACTCCCGTCCTTGCACGCTACACCACTACAACAAAGTGCACGCTACACCACTACAACAAAGATGATGGAGAAAAGACGCTGTCGAAGGTGAGCCACATCAATAAGACCGGCCACAAAACGGCGCATTCTGGAGCGACTGTCAGAAAGCGGCTTGAAGATGGTCTGTAAAACAATCTATGCAACATTTTGACTAAAGAACCACCATCACATGTTATGTAGGCCACAAGAAAGTGTTATCAAATTATAAAAAACAAAAATATATGATCCCTTTAATGCGCCCTATAATCCGTTGAGCCTTTTGTATGAAAATAGACCTGACTAGACCCGCTAATCTGCAGTGCTCCTATGGTCCGGAAAATACAGAATACTAGTATATACAACAACAAGTGTAAAGGTGTTATTTTATGCCTTAAGGGCTCTCATAATGTTAAAAACGTAAGGTCGTAGTCTGTTTTATGCTCTAGTTATGAAAATATCCGATTGATACTTAATAAATCCTATTTTGTGGAAATGTATTTACCACAGTCAGCCCTGTAACCAATGAACATAAACAAGGGCTTACTGTAGTATTTGTGTTTATAACTACACTGGCTATAAATATGACATTTCACAGCACTACACTGACTACTAGACTTTACCTGTACCCAGATATTGCAGTACAGGTCGAACACAATCGCACAATGTTCTCAGCCGCATTTTAACATTCTTAACTGTAATACTAAGTTTAAATGTTAGCTAACAGATGTTGCTCATGTAACACATGTTATTCCAATTCCTATTATAAAAGCAACAAAACATGATATAATTTATAACAAAAGATGACACATACAGTGCCTATAAAGAATATTAACCCCTAGGATCTTTAAATATATGATTAATTTTATAATGAAATTGTAGTACATTTGAATTATTATTTGAACTATTTCAAATGATAACATTTTATTCATAATATTTGTTCATTAATTGACACAAATTTGTACAAATCTGTTTTCTTTTTTTCAAATGTTGGTGTAAACAGCTACATTGAGCATTATTTAATTTGTAAAAGCAATAGCAGGCAGAAACATCCAAGGGAGTGGATACTTTTTACACTGTGTAATATGTGACAGCATGAATGATGGTGGGCACAAAATGAGGGGCATATTATTTTCCTGAATCCATGTTAAAAAAAATTTAAAAACAAAGGAGTCTCATCTAAATACAGAGAAGGGAGAAGTATGAAAGGTGTTTGCCTTATGCCCAACAGTACAATAAAACCATACATATCCTACAGTCAATAAAAAAACACATTTAGCTAGATCAGGGGTGTCAAACTCGTTTTCATTGAGGGCCACGTTGCAGTTTTAGCTGCCCTCAGAGTAACATTAATAAAAGAAACATACATGTAGAAGGATTAGCCACATGATATTGTCACACGATTACCTATGCATTTGATAAGTAAATGTATATTTTACCTACACTGTAAGAAAAAAAAATCTGTGGATTTTGCGGTCCAAAAAATGGCAGAATTTTACCATAAAATTTACAGTAAAATGGTCACACTCTATTTTACTGCCAGTTTTTTGTTAGTTTTTTTGCTTAAAAATACGGTTGCTGTTTTCACAGTGTATTACTGTAAATGTAAAAATGGTAAAAAAAAAATTCTTACGGTAGGATTCTGAAGACCGAGCTGTTTTAAAAAAAATACATTGTCATGTTTACAGTGTAAAATTCGATGGATAACTTGCTTTGAAATCATAAGGCTAAGTAGATATTTATGTATGTTTTTACCCCATAAATGTTTCGAATGTATGATAATATAATATCTGTTGCATTATTAGATAGAAATTTTAAATATATATAATTGCATACAGTACATATCTTTTTTTTCCTGTCAAAAAAAAAAAAAAAGAAAGATAAACTACTCTATTGATGCATATTATTTCCAGGCTTTCACAAAGCCATTCAAAATGATGCGGCGGGCCAGATCTGGACCACGGGCCTTGAGTTTGACACCTGTGAGCTAGATGATTCAGAACATGAAGTCCAACGTTACCATCACAGCCATGTGGGTTGTCAGCTGCCAAGTTCCAGTAGAGAGGTTTACATCTGTCACATAAGGCTCCCTCTGTGTTGGGACGGCACCGGCAGGAGCCCTGAAACAAAGTGTGATCGGATTCAAAAAAATGTCAAATATATATACTTAATTTACTTTTACGGCTGAAATCAAGCAGGTTGATTTCAAACATTTCATCAGAGTGTTTACCTCATATTCTTGTTTTTTTTAACATTGTAGTTGTTTTTTAGAATGACAAGAAGAGTCGTTTCCTTTATTTTGATTACGCTTTGCATTTCAAGAAAGGAAAAGCACATTTCCTCTTTTAATCAACCCTCTGGATGCCGTTTTAGCAACACATCTGCGTTATTGGTTACCACCGTGCAAATACACAGTCAAGCAGGATATATATATATATATGTATATATATATATATATATATATATATATATATATATATATATATATATATATATATATATATATATATATATATATATATATATATATATATATATATTTAATTGTAAAGCTGTGCAAGAATTGATGCGTAGGTATACGTAATTTTTTTATGTACTGACCAAAATCAGTCAATACTATTCGGTATCGATACATGTAAAATCAAACTGTACCATATTTTCATACCACGTCCGGTTGCAGACTAGGCACCAGATCAAACACTAGCCCTCATGCAGCACTCAGAGCAGACTCAGTCAAACTGCCTCTCGATAATATTGCAATTATCCATGACAACAAAGCAAGTATACCTGATTGAAAATGTACATGAGTTCCACACCTCCAAATTTGATAATCAAAACTACAAATTAGATGCACGTTACAATCAAACAGCTGGTGTGTAACAAGTACAATACTTGCACTTTAAACTCTTTGTAGTACTCAACATAAGACAGGACTGGCCCATTCATCTTAATGGCTAGGCAACACACCGTATCTTATTCACTACTTCAATCTTTTTTCTTTTGCCATCTAATGTCTTGGAGTTGCAACTGCATGCAAAGTCTACTATATAAAACTAGCAAATGAAACTCAGAAATGTAAGAAAGCAAGATATAACAACTGTTATCATAATCATAGATAAATGTAAAATCTTTTTAAAAAAATCACTAATCAATTACCATTTATCAACACATGAACACACCAAAAAGTCACAGAAAATTGGCAAGCATCGGTTCAAATGTGACAAAAATAACCATCTTTATTATGCTTGGTGAACAGCAAATTGGAGTTCATTGTGTGAAAATATATTTTAAATATTCATTAAAAATATGAGAAATGTTAATAATAAATATATTTCATAACTTATTTTTAAAATATTATATTTGTAATAATAAATATATTTAATCATTAGAACATATTCAATGTATTAATAATAATATAATAATAAAATAAAAATTAATGGAGATTTTTTTTTGCTACTTTATTTTATTTCTAATGATGGTACAACAAGTTAATGTACCACACTTTCTTCAATTTATATTCAATTATCATCATTATGTTTCTTTGCTAAATGGCTGGGATAAATCCCTAGGGTCGACTGCCTTATAGTGAGGTATTTGCGGCCTGTTGACCTAACTTTAAGTTACCAAATATGGTTCCTGGCCCACTTAAAGTACCATGTATTGCTTACTTGTTCTGATGTCATTCATATACTGCTCACAGTCACTAGAGGGCATATCTGCATGTATTTGTTGATAGTTATGATATGTTGTGATGTATTGAGCAGCATTTTGCTTATCCATTCATTTCTTTTTTGACATTTTGGAGCCTCAGGGGAGGCATACCGTGTGAGGATCCATGCTCTCCGTCCCATGTGGATTACACTGACCGATGGAGGCTGGGGGCACAAATATCATTATTACAATACTATTAGACTCAGACAGCAAAACAATAATATTACGTGTTACCTGAGCATGCAGGGAAGCTCAGTCCAGAAGCACAGCGGTCACACTGCTGGCCTACCACCCCAGGAAGACACGGACACTGACCTGATACTGGGTTGCATGCTGTGCCGTACGAGCCTTCAAGGGAACACTGGCAGGCTGGACAAAAGAATTGTGCAAAGGTCAGACATTTGAATATACAGTGTAAAGAGTGACTCTTAACTTGAATATCACAGGAATTCCCATCAACTATTCTCAGGAAATCCAAGCCCGTAAAAAGAAGATAATACCGGAGTTTGTAGGGTTGACTGAAGAAGGATGTGTGCGTCACGGAGGAGGCCATAAAAAGACGCATGAGAAGTGGAACCAATAAAAACCAGTAGCAAATAACAAACATCACTGAGAAAAATAGGGGGACAAAAGAAGTCCATTTACGCTTGGACCTTGATGTGCCCAATGTTGCTATCAATGAATAGACAGATTCAAGGTTATCTTACACACGAGTACAACTGTTGTTTCCATTCACTCTCGGCTTGAGGGGCTGCCAAGCGCCTTTTATTGCATCAACTCAAGATACTCCTGTTTAAGGGCTTTTATATACACTATTGTATACACAGTACCAGGGGTCCTAAAGTACATTTGTCTACGGACAACTGTTGCCAGGGTAGGGATAGATATGGTAAAAAAATGTGATATACAGTACAGGCCAAAAGTTTGGACACATCTTCTCATTCAATGGGTTTTCTTTATTTTCATGACTATTAATATTGTAGATTGTCACTGAAGGCATCAAAACTATGAATGAACACATGTGGAGTTATGTACTTAACAAAAAAAGGTGAAATAACTGAAAACATGTTTTATATTGTAGTTTATTCAAAATTGCCACCCTTTGCTCTGATTACTGCTTTGCACACTCTTGGCATTCTCTCGATGAGCTTCAAGAGGTAGTCACCTGAAATGGTTTTCATTTCACAGGTGTGCTTGAAGCTCATACCAATGCTGATACTGATACTTCAAATTTTCAAGATCATTTGTAGATTACTGTCAAGACTTGGTTCATGGCGTGGTTTGTTCTCCCAGAAGGCAAAGGAAAATTGGTGCGGGCAAGGCGTGAATTTAAATACATGATTTATTTTTTTAACACTAATAAACTACAAAAAAAGGAAGCAAACAAAAGGCGCGCACAAAGGCGGAAATACAAACTTGACTATGAAACAAAAGACATGCACGTGGGCACAAAAACTATGAACAATAAAACAAAAACACTAACTGTGGCATAAATGAACAAAACTTACTTGGTAAAGAACTGTGACAAGACATGGAGCAGAGTGATGAAATAGTGTGAGGACGCCAGGACGAACAACAGAAACAGACAGATTTAAATAGTGACGTGATCAGTGAAAACAGGTGCGTGACAAGACAGGTGAACAGGTGCGTGACATGACAATGTGAACCAGGTGAAACTAATGGTTGCTATGGTGACAAATAAAGTGCACAAAAAGTCCAAAACCAAATCCGAACATGACTAAAACAAAACATAATCCCAGACATGACAGAGCCCCCCCCCTTACGGACAGATCCCAGATGTCCAAAACAAACAAAACAAGACAGGATCGAGAGTCATGGGAGGGCGGGAGGGGGACATGGCGGTGGGTCGCCAGACCAGGTGTCCCCGAATCCACCGGGGCAGGATCAGGTGGCGGCGACGCGTAGACCGCCGCTGTACCTGACGAGGTGGGCGACCCGGGAATGGCCATATTCATGGCCGACGGGGAGGTGGGCGCACTTGGCGTGGCGGCCGACCAGGTAGTGGCCACATCCGTGGCCGACGAGGAGGTCGGCGTACCTGGCGTGGCGGACGCCCATGGACTGGCCACATCCATGGCCGACGAGAAGGCAGGCGCTTCGTCGACGTGGCAGTCGCAGATGACGAAGCTTGGCGTGGTGCGTCGGGCAGCAAAGCTTGGCGTGGCGTGTCCTGGCAGCGTGGGTCTTGGTCTTGGCACCGTGGGTCTTGGTGTTGGTTTTGGCAGTCTTGGTCTTGGCAGTCTTGGTGTTGGTCTTGGTAGTCTTGGTGTTGGTCTTGGCAGTCTTGGTGTTGGTCTTGGCAGTCTTGGTCTTTGGGTGGTGTGTCTTGGACTTGGCGTGGTGTGTCTTGGACTTGGCGTGGTGTGTCTTGCACTTGGCGTGAGGGGTCTTGGACTTGGCGTGAGGGGTCTTGGACTTGGCGTGAGGGGTCTTGGACTTGGCGTGAGGGGTCTTGGTCTTGGCTTGAGGGGTCTTGGACTTGGTCTTGGCTTGAGGGGTCTTGGACTTGGTCTTGGCTTGAGGGGTCTTGGCGTGGAGCTGCGACTGGCGGCACTTGGCGTCGTGGAGCTGCGACTGGCGGCACTTGGCGTCGTGGAGCTGCGACTGGCGGCACTTGGCGGCGTGGAGCAGGTAGCGGAACTTGGCGTGGAGCTGCGACAGGTGCCTGGCGTGGAGCAGGTACTGGTGCCGCTTGGCGTGGAGCTGGGCGTGGAGCAGGTGCTGGTGGCGCTTGGCGTGGTGGAGCTTGGCGTGGAGCAGGTGGAGGTGGCCTAGCTGGAGGCTGTGGCTTGGCAGGCCGAAAGACAGGTGGTGGTGGCCGAGCTGGAGGCTGTGGCTTGGCATGGCGATGCTGAACCACCCCACCTGAACATTTCCCAGCCCTAGCCCCCCCCCTCAAGGAGCGGATCCCAGACGCGCTCCCCGCGGTCTGGAACCGTCTTTTGGGGTGGGTGGAGGGAGGTCAGGAGGGGGGCTAAATCCTCCCCTCTAAATTGTCCAAAATGTCTTTCCTTCCCCCCCACCTGGGCTTTTGTGGGTGGATAAAAGGAAAAATTTTGTGACGGGGGCGGGGTTTGAGTCTTGGGGGGCGGGGCATGAAAACTGGGTGACTGTGATTGACAGGATCTAATTTGTAAAAACATGTCCTGATAATGTCTTATCATGTTTTTACAGTCTTTTGCTGGAGGTGAGTGATCAAAAGAAAAAGTATTGAAAAAAAAATCCTGGTCTGTGATGTCATCAGGGCGAAGCCGGGCTGGCTGCTGCTTGCTTCCGCCCGGAGGGGGAGGGGCTTGTGGGAGCGGCGTGTCCTGCCGGCTCGCGGAAGTCTTCCCTCGTCCTTGGCGACGCTTCCGGGACGGGAACGACGCGCCGATCGGCACCAGTTTGCCTCCATTCCCCCACATCATCCCCCTGCGCTCCCTGGGGGAAAAGCGCAGCGTCTCGGTCTCCATGGCGCGCAGCACCTCCCACGCTGCCTCGTCAAAAGCGTCCAATTTTCTTGCGGGATAATTTTTCTGCTGGCGTCCTACTGTCAAGACTTGGTTCATGGCGTGGTTTGTTCTCCCAGAAGGCAAAGGAAAATTGGCGCGGGCAAGGCGTGAATTTAAATACATGATTTATTTTTTTAACACTAATAAACTACAAAAAAAGGAAGCAAACAAAAGGCGCGCACAAAGGCGGAAATACAAACTTGACTATGAAACAAAAGACATGCACGTGGGCACAAAAACTATGAACAATAAAACAAAAACACTAACTGTGGCATAAATGAACAAAACTTACTTGGTAAAGAACTGTGACAAGACATGGAGCAGAGTGATGAAATAGTGTGAGGACGCCAGGACGAACAACAGAAACAGACAGATTTAAATAGTGACGTGACAAGACAGGTGAACAGGTGCATGACATGACAATGTGAACCAGGTGAAACTAATGGTTGCTATGGTGACAAATAAAGTGCACAAAAAGTCCAAAACCAAATCCGAACATGACTAAAACAAAACATAATCACAGACATGACAATTACATTTTTGATCACAATTATAATCAGACTAAAACGGTGGTGTAACAATATCAAATACATATTTGAATCATTTTGTACTATTGGCTCTAATTTAAATCATTTGGTTTCTGCACATAAAGCCCTAAAATGTCCAGGAATGTATTTCTGGAGTTCGTAAACAATAATTAAAACAACAATAAATTTTTTTGATAATAAACAATATGGATGTAACCACTGCAGTATCGACCATATATTGATACTATTCTTGGTATCGTTTCTGTCGATATTTGTATCGATCCACCAACATATGTTTACATTCAAGAACTCTAGCTTGGGGTTATCATATCCTCCCATGGTGCAGAGCCATGTAGAGAGAGAGTATGGCCAACTCGGTTTCAAAATTAGTAGCAAACATGGCACCCTGTACTCACGTCAGGGGCTTTTGACCAATCAGAGAGAGTGTGGCCAGAGGAACTCCTAAAAGATTGGTCAAAAGCCCCTCACGTGACTACAGGGCGCCATGTTGGCTACTAACTCTGTGTCATCAAAATTGTCACAATATACCGATAGTATTAAAACGATACAACGAATAGTATTAAAAGCTCTATCAACTGACTCGGGGGCCACATTGAGAGAAAAAATGTGTCTGAGGGGGCCAAGGTGTATGTGTGTATAAATTATATATACACATTTAGCTGTAAAAATCGGCTATAAAGTATCTGTGTTTGGGTCCCTTTTTGAGGAACACTAATACCAAAAGTCACAATGTCTGATAGAGTTCTAAAAAAGTTATGACAGACCACTTCAAAAAAACGGAATGGAATTTTCCATTTTTTTACTGAATGGGACACCCAAAATGTACATTGAAATAAAGAAAGTGGGATTTACGATATTAACTAAGAACAATAAAACACTGAATATTAATAACATATGAACGTCGCTAATCTTTTAGTTCTCAGACCAGCTCCTCGATAGTTGTGTATCTTTTACAATCAAGCAAAACACAACAAAAAATTAACAAACAGCAAAATATGAAGGCAAAGTCTAATAAACACCTACTATATGATATATTATCACGTAAAAATATGCTTCCGTATCTGTTTCTGACACACCCATTTCGGGCTGACTGCTCCGAAAACAAACCCCGCCCACTCTGCTTTGTTCCTCTCCTGAGCTGCTGTGACGTAGATTACCGTAATAACTCCTATAACACTCAAAAGCGCAGATTTCGACCATTGACATACTTTCTATAGTTCAAGACTTACGGTAATTTAAAAACAGCACTGCACATCGTAATGGTGGCTACAGTTTTGATGTTAAAGGTCTAAAAAAATGTAGTAGAACGTCTGGCGGGCCGGATTGAAAATCATAACTGGCCGCATGTGGCCCACAGGCCGTTTTTGCCCAGATCTGCTCTATCGTCAGGCAAATGTATATCATTTATATTGTGCAATCCTACAGTTTCTGTGTCTCAGTAGGTTGATTAGCAATTAGCAATAGAGTTCACATCCCAATAGCCTCTTTGAACTGTGGTATATTAGCTGCTATTCATGAAAATATGATCCCTTAAAGGTAAAACGATGTGTGGGTGTATGCATACAGGTTATACAGTACTACTCACCAGCACATTCCGGGTAGCCGTAGTAACCTGGTGCACAGTGGTCACACCCTTGGCCTCCATAATTGGGGTGGCAAATACACTGCCCGCTCGGACTGCAGACATTCTCAGCCACACCAGAGCCATCGCAAAGACATGCTGGATATGAGTACAAAAATGTATATATGACCTGCAATTAAAACTAGACAGCGCTCTGGCAACAGATAAACAATCCACTTAATATCATACTCCATAATTGCAGATTGATTTATATTGACACGTGCCGCCCCTGTTTATGACTACTATAAATGTAATGTTTGTTAAAAGAAAATACATGAACTCATTGTGATAAAATGATACATGTCTCTTGGATGGAGATCAGACTGACTTGAAATTTTTCACACAGCTCAATGTGCTCTACAAAACCCCACTGTAGCTTTATGGTGTTTACTCGTATCACCACGGAATTTGGTACACACTTTTAGGGGACTAATGAGCACAAGTCTGAGCAAAAACATGTCCTCCATGAAGCCAAATCTCTTAACAAATTGTACTCTAGCATGTCTTCCTAAGTATTTTGAGAGGGTGCCATATGTCTCACCGTGGCAGTTTGGGAAGGAGTGGTAACCTGGGTGACAGCGGTCACATCGTTGACCCTCCACAGAATGACGACAAAGGCAGCGCCCCGAAGCGTCACACACCTCGCGTTCCGTGCCTCTGTAGTCACACACACACTCTACACACACACATCCACAGAGAGAAAAACATCTACGATGACTCAGGTGACACAGTTGACCTTGGACTACTTCTTGTGATGATGACGCCCTTTTTCAGTTGCACTTTGCACTTTCAGTTTTCGTTGCCCATAACTCTCAGATCAGTTTTTACAAGTAAAATATCAGGCCTTGTCACACTCACGCTGACAGCTGACAGAGCCAAAGTAACCCACAGGGCAGCCGGTAGGTACTAAAAGAAAACAAAATAAAGAAATGCATTACATTTGACATGATCATTAATAGTAGAAGTAGGTTACCAGGACCTAGTAAGGTAGGTATCTAATAACAGTTGTTTTTTGGACTGAACTTACCTGCAATAGGTCCTGCAGGGGATTTTGTGGTTGTCTGGTATGCTGGATAGCCTATTTACAAATAATTAACACAAAGTAAAGAAAAAATGACATAATGTAAGTAGCCTAGAATTTGAAAAAAAGTATTTGCTAATCCAGCAATAAACAAAACACAGCTATGAGCACTATTTAGTCCTACAGTCAGTGGTACCTCAACTTAAGGGTGAAGTTTTGAGACAAGAGCAGTCTGTCGGCTAATTGTTATGTGTGGGGAGGCGGGGCCGGCAGACCGACAGCGAGGCGTGCCCCGCCGGGGCCGACTCCGAGATGGCGGCGAGGAGGCGTGGCCGGCAGTCCGACAGCGAGGCAGGACACATCGGGTCCCGCTCCAAGATGGCGGCGAGGAGGCGTGGCCGGCGGACCCGCATCGAAATGGACTGCAGGTGCGTGGATCGCGTAATCCCCTCTCAGGGTGTAAAAGGGCGACAGCCGAGAACGACGGGGAAAAGAGAGTTGGAGAGCCAGCAGTGCATGAAGAGCGGAAGCGACAGAGAGCAAGACGCAGACGACGACGACGTGGGCGGCTGAAAAGCGACCGAAGAGCGAGTAGTGGAGGAGGAGCTGAAAAGCGACTCAACGAGAGACTGAGTATTATTTGGAAAAATAAACAAAGTCAAACCTGCTTGACAATGTCCTTCCTTGGTGGTCTTGAGAACCCGTACGACGGCACGAGTCGTCTACATTATGTTTTAAAATGCAGGCAAAAATTTAGACTAAAAAGCATACCCCCATTACTTGGCGTCGCAAATGCCAGAGCGTACCCCGTAAGATCCGACAAAAACATTTGGTCTTACTCGCTAGCATTAGCTTATAGCTAAAGATGGGCATAACTTTGATTTCTGATACGTCGGGGTCACAGGTTTGTGCGCGGATCGCTTCCCCAAGATGTAGACGGAACTACGGAGGCAGCGTGCAGGTGGGACTATGATTTATTTTTCATAAATCAGTCCATAATACAAAAAATGCAGGAAAAATACAAACACACACAAGAAAAGTGTGCCAATTGCACGAGAAGCTAAGGCAGAAAACTAGCACTGGAAAGCTAACAAAGAAACAGGAATCAAAGGAGTACTAACGTAACTTGTTGCTGGAGCAAACAAAACAGCCAGACTGAAATAAATAGCTCTCTGATTAGTGCCCGGGAGCAGATGAGCGTCCCTAACACTAATCAGAGGCAGGTGAAAATAATCAGCACCCATGGCAACCAAGAAACACAAACCCAGGGGTGCTGAAACAGAACTAAGAGAGTCTTAAACTAAAACAAAACATGATCCAGGCAACGGATCATCACAGTTTTCCAAGCATAGGAGGGAAAAAGTAAGTGTGAAGGACAATGCTTGGAAGAAAAAGTGGATGATATTCATTAAATTAAAAAAAAAGAAATGATCAAAAATATGACAGAGCGTGTAGCCAGCATTGTGGAGCAATTTGATTGTATCACTGCTAGTCTGCACCAAACTGAAGCAAAATGAGTCTAACGCCAGCCAAGAATGTTTAATTAATATCTAAATGGTGGACATTTATCCATAAAAATGTGGAAAAGCTGTTGATAGTGTGTTTGACAGAGAAGCAGCTAAAAGGGGATATTGTAAAACGCTACTCTCCAAGGTAATGCTGTACATTGCAAATACACAGTTTCATAAAAGTACTGTAATTGTTAGTAGTACATTCTCTTGTATTGTTTCATACAATATTCTGTATCTAAAAGTTTGTTGTTCTTTTTTAAATGTGTGTTACATGTTAAAAATGATGCTTTTTTTTGGCAGGGCAAGCACTTATCAAAATTATTTCAATTGATTTCAAGGAGAGACATTGATTTGAGATACAACTGTTTTGAGTTAAGAGCTCCGTCACAAAACCAATTAAGCTCATAAGTTGAGGTACTACTGTACTGTATCACATATACGAATATCACTATATGCCTCATTAATATGTTTATTAAACAAAGCAAAAAGGATGGGACATTAGTTGGAAGCAGGCCATATATGAAGAGAGGCTGTTGTTTCTGTAATTCTGTAACTCATTAGCCCGATAACAGCTTATTTTTATAATTTTAATAATGGTTTGGAGTGCATGAGAAAGGTGAAAAGAAAATATAGCTCTCTTTGACCACACGTATCAGCAAGTGTATTGCACAACACAACAGCAACAGAGCCAATGTTGTAATAGTGATAACGTTTTTCTGACCAAGCGACTATACACACTAAAAAATACTGGATATTTATTTATGGGTTATTTCTTCTTTCTTTTTTTTATGATTGTCACACACACACTAGGTGTGGTGAGATTATCCTCTGTATTTGACCCATCACCCTCACCCCCTGGGAGGTGAGGGGAACAGTGAGCAGCAGCGGTGGTCGTGCCCGGGAATCATTTCAGGAGTTACCTTTCACATATGAGCGAGAAATATCACTGTCTGTATAACCCTAGTTATCCTACACCAGCTCCATCATTTTGGCCAAATGCACCACTTGTTCAGGGGAGTGTCACACAAAGTGGGCGTGGCCTAAAACAGAATTAAAACCGGAAGTAGGTGTATGACGTATCCGTCCGCCATTTTGATTTGTAGTTCTCTCAAGACAACCACCATATGAGTTGTAGTTCACCATCTTTCTCAGTGCAAACCATGCTAAATGGACATTACTTTAAGTTGTGACAGCAATTCAGAATAAATCATAACATTGTCCTATAAATGTTCAAAAACCAATCTTCAAAGATTATGTATATGCAGTGAAGTGAATCTAGTCTGCAGAAAGAGTTGGTGGATAGTTTAAAGGCCTACTGAAATTAAATTTTTTTTATTCAAACGGGGATAGCAGATCCATTCTATGTGTCATACTTGATCATTTTGCGATATTGCCATATTTTTGCTGAAAGGATTTAGTATAGAACAACGTCGATAAAGTTCGCAACTTTTGGTCTCTGATAAAAAACAGCCTTGCCCCTACCGGAAGTAGCGTGACGTTGTCAGTTGTTCACTTCCTCATATTTTCCTATTGTTTTCAACACAGCTAGAGCTATTCGGACCGAGAAAGCGACGATTACCCTATTAATTTGAGCGAGGATGAAAGATTTGTGGATGAGGAACGTTAGAGTGACGGACTAGAATGCTCTGACCGTAACTTAGCTACAAGCTGGCTCATTGGATTCCACACTCTCTCCTTTTTCTATTGTGGATCACGGATTTGTATTTTAAACCACCTCGGATACTATATGCATATTTACTATATCCTCTTGAAAATGAGAGTCGAGTATGCGAAATGGACATTCACAGTGACTTTTATCTCCACGACAATACATCGACGAAGCTCTTTAGCATGAGCTAACGTGATAGCATCTGTCTCAAATGCACATAGAAACAAAATAAATAAATCCCTGACTGGAAGGATAGACAGAAGATCAACAATACTATTAAACCATGTACATGTAACTATACGGTTAATAATTCTCAGCCTGGCAAAGCTTAACAATGCTGTTGCTAACGACGCTAAGGCTAACTTAGCAACTTAGCAACCGGACCTCACAGAGCTATGATAAAAACATTAGCGCTCCACCTACGCCAGCCAGCCCTCATCTGCTCATCAACACCCGTGCTCACCTGCGTTCCAGCGATCGACGGCGCGACGAAGGACTTCACCCCAACACAGATGCGGTTGGCGGCTAGCATCGGCTGGCGCGTCTGCTATCCAAGTAAGTCCTTCTTGTTGTGTTGCTACAGCCAGCTGCTAATACACCGATCCCACCTACAACTTTCTTCTTTGCAATCTCCATTGTTCATTAAACAAATTGCAAAAGATTCACCAACACAGATGTCCAGAATACTGTGGAATTATGAAATGAAAACAGAGCTTTTTTGTATTGTATTCAATGAGGAAGCCATACCTCTGTTCCCCTGGCTACGTCACGCGCATACGTCATCCTACAAAGGCTTTTTCAACCGGAAGTTTAGCGGGAAATTTAAAATTGCACTTTATAAGTTAACCCGGCCGTATTGGCATGTGTTGCAATGTTAAGATTTCATCATTGATATATAAACTATCAGACTGCGTGGTCGGTAGTAGTGGGTTTCAGTAGGCCTTTAAAAACTTCAATTAGAAGTTTTTACTTCTTCCTGCAGGGATTATATCTCATTATGAGGTTTGGACTACAAATAAGATGGCGGAAAGCTTAAAAAACTACAATTTGCAATACATTTGCAATACTGACCTCTGCCTGAAGGAGTCATAAATCAACATTACATTTGGGCTACAAATACATAAAAACAACCAAATTATTTGGTAGAGGTAATCCAGAATTGCAATAAATATTACCCAGCATTTGGGTTGAATATATAACCAATTTATGAGGTCCAATTAACCCAGCATTGCAGTTAAAATTACCCAGCATTTGGGTTGAATATATAACCAATTATTTGTGGTAGAATTAACCCAGCATTGCAGTTAAAATGACCTAGCATTTGGTTTGAATATACAACCAATTCATGTGGTAGATTTAACCCAGTATTGCAGTTAAAATGACCCAGCATTTGGATTGAATATATTACCAATTTAATTTATGTGGTATAATTAACCCAGCATTGCAGTTCAAATGACGCAGCATTTGGGTTGAATGCATAACCCATCTTTCTGGGTTAAATAAGAATAGAATATATCTTTATTGTCATTGTACATTTTACAGTGAAATTAACCCAGCAAGATTCAATTACATTTGGTCCAATAGTTACCCAGCATCTGGGTAGAAAACTACCCAAATTGGGTAGTTTTCAACCCAGCATTTTTAGAGCGTAGGAGACTACAATTGAATTAAATCATTCATTGGAGCAATTACATTATTAAGAGTACATACAGTAGGTGAAAAGCAGCATAAATTATTGTGTGAGTTTAAAAAAAGCAAGATACTCAAAATCCAGGAAACCCCCTCATTCAAAAAAAGAATACTCAGAGCTTATCTTTCCGCCTTTGAGACTGTATGGCGATAGAGTAAAACGCTACTTGTGTGTCTAATGTCTGTGTTTAAATTGTGTTCAGACATGACTGGACATGATTTTAAACTAAATACAGTCTTTAACTTTGTCTGCTCTGTTGCCTCAAGGCAAAAGAAAAGTGAACATTAAAGGTGGGTGTTCGTAATGCAACACACTTTCAGCTACAGGTCACATGACAGGTCACATTAACATTCATTCACTTACGAATGCACTGCGGGTAGTAATAGTGTCCTTCAGCGCAGCGCCCACAGTCGTTGCCTGCGTACTGCACTTTGCAGAGGCACCTTCCGGAACCCATTTCACAGCCGGCAGTGGTGCGCTCGTCACATCTGCAGGCTGGCAATGCACAAAAAGAAGGAACATAAATAACAAAAGTACAAGAACCTAAAACTTGTATTTTTAAACAGTGATTAGCATTTTCAATTGTGTTATTTTTATAAAAAATAATAGAAATACAATACAATAAAAATAAAAATAAATTAAAACATAAATAAATTAAATGTGTACAAAATAATACATAATACAAAAAATAAATGCTTTTTTTTTTTTTCTTTTTTTTCTTTTTTTTTAAATTATGATAATCAAAAAAAGAATACAAATTTAAAAAGAAACAAAGAAACAAAAATTCCAAGCACTTGGGGCAAAATTAAAATACAAAGATAAAAGCAAATAAAAAATATGTACATTTACGGATAGGAAAATGTGTATATTATATGAACCATGTAATAAAAATATTAATAAAATAAACATTCAAAATGTAATTTAATTAATTAATATTACACGTAAATTAACTTTTTAAAATAAAAAGTATTTACTTATATTTTGTATGCTATTCCACATACATCCATCCATCCATTTTCTACCGCTTGTCCTTTTCGGAGTCGCGGGGGGTGCTGGAGCCTATCTCAGCTGCATTCGGCCGGAAGGCGGGGTACACCCTGGACAAGTCACCACCTCATCCCAGGGCCAACACAGATAGACAGACAACATTCACACTCACATTCACACACTAGGGCCAATTTAGTGTTGCCAATCAACCTATCACCAGGTGCATGTCTTTGGACGTGGGAGGAAGCCGGAGTACCCGGAGGGAACCCACGCAGTTACGAGGAGAACATGCAAACTCCACACAGAAAGATCCCGAGCCCGGGATTGAACTCAGGACATTCGTATTGTGAGGCACATGCACTAACCCCTCTTCCACCGTGCTATACAAAGTAAAAGGGCTCAGTAAAGCAAAACATTGTGTAATTACTGTATTCCTTCATGTTGCAGGCAATCAATATTTATTTTATTGTACACTAAGCGGATGAGAGGGAAAGTTTAGCAACATTGGACACACATTAACATCCATCCATCCATTTTCTACAACTTGTCCTTTTCGGGGTCGCGGGGGGTGCTGGAGCCTATCTCAGCTGCATTCGGCCGGAAGGCGGGGTACACCCTGGACAAGTCACCACCTCATCACAGGGCCAACACAGATAGACAGACAACATTCACACTCACATTTACACACTAGGGCCAATTTAGTGTTGCCAATCAACCTATCACGGAAGCCGGAGTACCCGGAGGGAACCCACGCAGTTACGAGGAGAACATGCAAACTCCACACAGAAAGATCCCGAGCCCGGGATTGAACTCAGGACCTTCGTATTGTGAGGCACATGCACTAACCCCTCTTCCACCGTGCTATATAAAGTAAAAGGGCTCAGTAAAGCAAAAAATTGTGTAATTACTGTATTCCTTCATGTTGCAGGCAATCAATATTTATTTTATTGTACACTAAGCGGATGAGAGGGAAAGTTTAGCAACATTGGACACACATTAATAGTCCGGTTTTATCCCCCTCCACACACACACCTGCTGTGTATCATCAGCAAAGCTTTGCTCCTATTGTTCTTTTATCCAATCATCTCCCTCACTACGCTCGTCATCGCCACCTGTCATCTCATTTGTTCTGCCCGATTTTACACTGTTCATGAGTGACTGGAAAGCTTTGCGGTGTTATTGTGAAACATGACTCACGTATGCATCCAGTGTGAGACTCGGCGGGCACCCCATATGGTCTGAAGAAGCCTTCAACACATCGCTCACAATTAACTCCGGCAGTGTTGTGCTACAAAAAAACACAAAGAGTGTTAACTCATTGACTGGAAACAATATAATTTTCCTGGTAATTATTGCAGTGTAGAATTGCAGGTCATGTAGCTTAAAAAGGTAGCCAAAATGTTAGAAATAGCTGTCAATTTCATGCAGTGCACATATTGGTGTGCACACATGTCCCATAATAGGCAGCAACATGCATAGGACTAAATCAACTTGGAGATTATTGTCATGAAAAGTCAGTTCCAGGCCTGAGCATAGCAGGTGGGATCAGATGAGGTCAGATAGTCTTATACGCTATTGTTGACCTCCTTCCAAACTAAACACACATACACAGGACTCAGTTTAGACTTGACGAGCCTGCTTCATACCTGGCAGTTAATACACACTCCCCCTCCGCTGTATCTGCCGAAGATGTCTAAACTTGCTCTCCTCGCTTCCACCTCTGGATCGTAATAACAGTCAGCGGCGTGGGACAAACACTGGCAGGCTGAGAAGGAAAAAAACCCCAACACACACACACACATTATTAATATATAGGCTCAGCAAGATTCACTTGAACTCTGCTTAAACTTCGTATGGAGGGACGAGACTGCTTGTTAAGTTTTATTCGAAACTATAAAATCCTACTAATATGGATGTTTCTCTTCGTGTCCTATTAATGATTATTCTAACAGAGCCTGAAGGTGTTTTGAAGCCTGTACCCTTTTTAATTCGACTTTTAACACCCCCATTAAATATACACATTGCATTTATCTTAAACACTTACTGTATATATAATTTTCCCAATTTAATATTTGTAAAAATAATGTATTCAATTAAATTTTTGGAACATACACACTTGGCTGTTGGAATACTTATTGAGTATTTATATGCAATAGTCCTGTTTATTTAATTGATTTAATCAGTTTACTGTACATTACTATTATTATTATATTACTATTATTATAGTCATTTATTTCAGACCCAGGCGGATCCATATCACGGAAGAAAAACATACTACAACATACAGTACATTTTTATTATTGGTTGTTTTTTTACAATATAATTTTTCAAGCTTATGTAAAAGTACAATTTATCTAATCCAATTACTGCTTTTTTAACAGTATTATTTATATACTGTAGTTAAAATAGTTTTTACCACAATAATAAAGTCTTATGAGAATAACCCATAATTTTACTATTTTAAAAAAAAATCTTAACAATGTAACTTTATTCTTGCAATATTCCATCCTTGCCAAATACAATTATTAAAATGTTTTAAATGTAGAAAAAATAATATTGATAACCCCATTACATATCTATTGTACTTATTTTTAATATTATACATTTATATATATATATATATATATATATATATATATATATATATATATATATATATATATATATATATATATATATATATAATATATATATATATATATATATATATATATATATATATATATATATATATATATATATATATATATATATATATATATATATATACATACACACAAATAAAATTACATACATATACTGTAATGTTAATCTGATAATTTCTTTTTTATTATTTTATTATTTACTTTGCTTTGTTTTAAACATGTCCGAAATAAATTCTACTACTACAAATGATAAATAAATGCTATTTTAGATTGCAGGTGTCAAATTTAAGGCCCGGGAGCCACATCTGACCCACATATTCATTTTATGTGTAATCGTGTGCTTCAAGAAGCCACTTTATTTTTCTTGTGAAATGTATTTTAATATTGACAGAAAAAAATTGTGTCGCATGCAACGCATCTTTTTAACGCAATATTATTTGAAGCTGAACTTTATTATCTGCTCGTCATCTTGACATCCGATTCCAAAGCAGTTTGTTGGTTAATAATGACACATATCAAATGAAGGGCCAATAACATAACACGACCATGATTAAAGATGTTATATTTGTATATGATTTGGGAGTTACAAGCAGCCCCGTGACGGCAGTCGTAAATGTGGTGTGGTCCACAATTAAAAATGAGTTTGGCACCCCTGATATGGATACTGAAATGTTATTTTCTTTCACCTCAATTGCTCCTTTAATTTTTTCTAAATATTCTGTGACTTTTTCTTTTTTCTAGTATGCCTTTTTTAGGCACTGTGCATCATTATTCCATGGCAGTCTGTGTTGTTGCAGTGCATTTCCACTTGTGCACTGATCAGATTAGAAGTCTCTCCCCGTTTTCCTCAAAGATCACATTAAAGAAGCGAGCGCCTTGGCAACAGTCCAGTGCAATTAGGTTGCAGCTTACAAAGACTCTGTTTGGCTGACTGGATGGTTTGTTTATACAGGTAAACTAGTAAGATGGCATAGAAGGCCTTGGAGGATATTAGTGTACGCTCTTCCTCATTGATTGATTGATTGAAACTTTTATTAGTAGGCTGCACAGTACAGTACCGGTACATATTCCGTACAATTGACCACTAAATGGTAACACCTGAATAAGTTTTTCAACTTGTTTAAATCAGGGTCCACGTTCATCAATCCATACATGGCATAGGTGGAATGTTCTCCTTACTCTCTCTCTCTGAGTGATACCATATGAGGGCATCAACTACAGCACTTCTTAAGTGTATCGTGTGTACTTACGCTGACACTCATTTGGGTTGTCAACAGTCGCGGCGTGCCATCTCTTCTGGTTGAAGCCTGGACAGCAGCGTTCACATGACTCGCCACAGGTGTTGTGTTGGCACTCACATTGAAGCCTGAAGACAGGACACAGACTAAATAGTCATATGATATACAAACTTTTAGCTGCGGCATTCATCAATCAGAACATGAAATACACCTGCACAATCTTATGACATCTCATTCAGAATCAGAATCAGAAATACTTTATTAATCCCCGAGGGGAAATTAATGAGCTGTATTAAAAACAATGACTTAATATAACCAAATAATAAGGATAAATACAAAAGCAGACCTCCGCCAAGCCCTATTTACCAATAGTAAAGAATCCTTTTAAATAAACAGAGTGAACCCTCTTGTCAGTCATCCACTGTCTTTGTGTCTGTGGGTGGAGGCAGGAGGAATAGCATACACCAGGGACATGCAGTGTGGGAAGGGAGGTGAGGTGGAACCTCACTTGTGATAATGAAAATAAAAAAAAACTAAACGTAAAATAAATATTAATATTTGTCCAATAAACTGTGTTATAAATGTATTTTCTGTATGGTTGTTCATGCAGTGGTTTTCTAAATGAAGCAACATGTTGGTTAAGCATATTTGAGCAAGCAGAACGTGGGTCACTGTCTGACCCCAGATTTCGACTGAACGCGGACTGGCACGTTAGCGCCGGCGCACTCTTTCCCTTTTTATTCAAGTCACTGTGTCAATTTCCACCGCCCGCGGAATGTCACCAACATGCCGTTGCTGTTCCGCATTCCAGGGCTAAATATACGCAGAATTTCTATTTTTTCCGGACGCCATGACAAATCTGTTCAATTCAGCTATAATCTGCTAGTGTTCAAGGCAGATCGTATTTTACACTTAGAAAGGTCCTAATGGGCGACGACGAACATGAAGTCAACTTGTCAAAGGTTTTCAGACTTACCGTATTTTTCCGACTATAAGGCGCACTTAAAAACATTTAATTTTCTCAAAACTCGACAGTGCGCCTTATATCCCAGTGCGCCTAATGTACGAAATCATTTTGGTTGTGCTTACCGACCTCGAAGCTATTTTATTTGGTACATGGTGAAATGATAAGTTTGACCAGTAGATGGCAGTCACACATAAGAGATATGTGTACACTGTAATATGATGGCAGTCACACATAAGAGATACGTGTAGATTGCAATATGACTCAAGTAAACAAAACCAAAATGTTATATTTATATTTTATATGCCAGCAACATGTGTGAATTTTTGAAAGCTAGACTGTTCAGAAATCAATGAGATTTGATTTGCTTAGCGTGGGCAGCAATCTTGAATCCCTTATCCTTATATAAAGCATTTAACAAATTATTGTTGCCTAATCTACAGTGTTTTTTTATAACACGAGTGCAGGCTCATAACTTGAGAGGTTTTGGATATTTCTCATTGCTGAGAGCTCAAACCACTCGTAAACGTTTTTGTGTGTCTGCATGCGGAGTAAAACTCTGGAACAAACTGGACTTACAACACAAGCAATGCCAAACTATTAATCGATTTAAACTATTATACAAATATGGGGTCTGGTTCAAATATAGAGATGAGGGTGTTTAATTTGACTTGCTGTTGTACTCTGTCTCAAAGTGTTAACATGTGCTCAATGTTTCTTTAGCATTGTTGCTAGGTTGTCTTTTACCATTGTTGGTATTTTGTCCCTTACCATTGTTGGTATTGTTCATTCTTCCTACATTGCTGATACAAATTATTGTTACAGTGTAATAATTATTGTTACCTGTGGTAATTTAAGATTAAGATTAAAGTACCAATGATTGTCACACACACACTAGATGTGGTGAAATTTGTCCTCTGCATTTGTCCCATCCACTTGGGGAGCAGTGGGCAGCAGCGGCGCCGCGCCCGGGAATCATTTTGGTGATTTAACCTCCAACTCCAACCCTTTGTTGCTGAGTGCCAACACATGATATAACATTTGTATTATAATCCTTGAACAAAGTAACAGTGAAGCTCAATGTATTAATCACTGAATGGAGATCTGGGGGTGGAATTAAATAAGTTATCTTCTTCTCACTCCCTTTCAGGCAAAACTGGATCATCATGCTTACGTACTGTACATTACCCTTTGCATTATATTAATTAATATTATTGTCTACCTTGTACTTTTTTATATCATTGCCTGAAATAAATGAATAAATGAATGAAACAAATGAAAAAATCCCCAGTTCAAAAAAGAGCACTACGTTAGTGAGAAACATTATTGTAACAATCACCTTAAATGTGTTTTTATTTTATTTTACAAACATTTCTGTTGGCTCTCTACGAGATGAATTTGTAAAAGATACTGTTATGTTGTTTTAATATTTCATTACCAGCCAGCTCAGCCAGTATTTATAACACTGATGAGTCCATTGTAAACAACAGAACGGCAGGTGTAACACACGTGAATTTCACTTAACAGCAAAGTAGCGGAATTAACATTTCAACATGCAGGGGGAGACAAAGCTGCTGGAAGTGGACCACTCATGATACTCCATATGCAGCTACTGCCATCTTCAGCAGCATCATTGTTAAAAAAATACTATACCGTATTTTTCAGACTACAGAGCGCACTTAAAATCCTTTCATTTACTCAAAACTCGACAGTGCGCCTTATAACCCGGTGCGCCTAATGTACGGAATAATTTTGGTTTTGCTTACCGACCTCGAAGCTATTTTATTTGGTACATGGTGAAATGATAAGTGTGACCAGTAGATGCAATATGATGGCAGTCACACATAAGAGATACGTGTAGACTGCAATATGACTCAAGTAAACAACACCAAAATTGTGTATGTTCCACTGAAAGTATAAAACATTACACACGGTGCTCAAAAATCTATCAAAATGTTTTCGTACTACTTTGGTAAGCTATGAAGCCGCACCGCTTGATGGATTGTACTGTGCTTCAACATACGAGTATTATTGTGGTGTGTGTATAAGGTAAGACATTATCTGGTTTTGTGTTACGGCTCAGACTCCTGCCAACGCCGCTCATCCGTCTGTGCGCACCTCGGGACACGCCCACGGGTGCGTACATCCAGGGACGCGCCGTGTGCATCTCCGCCCTGCAGCAGCCACCAGCTGCAATCACTCACCGGAGAGCTGCACACCTGGGACTGATGAGGGCGAGCTAGATAAAAGACCAGTGGACCCAAGGATCGGGGCGGGAACTTAGTTTTCTCATGGTGACCCGTAAGCGAAGCTATAGCTCTCTCTCCTTGTTTCCTCTCCGTGCCTTGACCCCCTGTCTTCTCCCGTGTCCCCGCAGTACCCTCCGTCGCCTGGACAGTGAGCTGTGCGTCTCACATTTCCCCGGATCTCCCTCTGGACACGGACTGCCTCCCTCGATCCTTGACTTCCCTCGCTTGGCTCCCCTCTACCCCTGGACTTCCTCATCTCTCGTTCAACACTTGGTAACACACACACTTCAGCTAACTACACACATAGTCTTACACCACACACTCTTGTATTCTACTTCACACTCCATTTCCTTAGTTTAGTTGTATTGTTTATTATTATTATATATATATATCTATATTGTCTATATATATAATAAATATTTGTATATACTGCCATCTAGTGTTCTGTTTGCCGTCATCTCCCCTTAGTAACCATAACAGAAAGTTCCCGCAAAATTATATATAAGGACCTGATGGCACAGTTTTTCTTTAGCTCGTCCCCCAGTGACTTTAGCTCCACCCCAGTGACATTTTTTTTTCTTCCTCCTTTCTTTTTGCCCCTCTCACGATGGTTTTTTCTTTTCAATCCACCCTGGACAATTTTTCTAGCCCACCTCAGCAAATTCATGGACTATTTAGCAGTGCTGTAGGGATGGAAGAATTTACCCGCGCAGCCGCACCCAGACAGGCTACCCCCGGCCAGACTTATTCCACCTATTTTTCGTTTTTCCCAGCCACAGCCACCAGCCCCCTGGCTAGCCCCTGAGCTAGCACCAGCCCCTCGGCTAGCCCCTGAGCTAGCACCAGCCCCTCGGCTAGCCCCTGAGCTAGCACCAGCCCCTCGACTAGCCTCCGAGCTATCCCCAGCCCCTCGACTAGCCTCCGACGTAGCACCAGCCCTTCGACTAGCCTCCGAGCTAGCACCAGCCCCTCGGCTAGCCTCCGAGCTAGCACCAGCCCCCGGGCTAGCACCAGTCCCCAAGCTAGCCTCCGAGCTAGCACCAGTCCCCAGGATAGCCCCTGCGTCTCCACCAGCTCCCAGGCTGGCCCCGACCTTCGCACCTCGGCCTGCAGCGCCGACCTCTGCACCTCGGCCTGCAGCGCAGACCTCTGCACCTCGGCCGGCAGCGCCCACCCCAGCACCTCGGCCTGATCCTCAGCCGTCCTCCTCGTCTCCAGCGCCGCCAACGTCTGCTGCTTCCACGCCGCCGATGACGTCCGCTGCTTCCACGCCGCCGATGACGTCCGCTGCTTCCACGACGGCGTCTTCCTGTTCCACTTCACCTCAGACGACGATGTGCCCTCCTCTTCGCGTCCAGCGGGCTGTGCCATGGTGCCGGCCTCCTCTTCGTTTCCGGCGGGACGCACCACGGCGCCACTCGCGTACGACGGCCAAGAAGTCGACCGTTCCTTGGTCGTCCACCTCGCCGGGGGTCTACTAGCCGCCGCCACCAGACTCGTCCCCGGTGGATTCGGGGACATTTGGGCCGGCGACCCACCACCAGTTCACCCCTCCACCCTCCCTTGACTTTTGTTCCTGTGCCTTTTGTGGTAAGACCTGTAGGACATCTGGGAGCTGTCCATAAGGAGGGGGGTACTGTTACGGCTCAGACTCCTGCCAACGCCGCTCATCCGTCTGTGCGCACCTCGGGACACGCCCACGGGTGCGTACATCCAGGGACGCGCCGTGTGCATCTCCGCCCTGCAGCAGCCACCAGCTGCAATCACTCACCGGAGAGCTGCACACCTGGGACTGATGAGGGCGAGCTAGATAAAAGACCAGTGGACCCAAGGATCGGGGCGGGAACTTAGTTTTCTTATGGTGACCCGTAAGCGAAGCTATAGCTCTCTCTCCTTGTTTCCTCTCCGTGCCTTGACCCCCTGTCTTCTCCCGTGTCCCCGCAGTACCCTCCGTTGCCTGGACAGTGAGCTGTGTGTCTCACATTTCCCCGGATCTCCCTCTGCACACTGACTGCCTCCCTCGATCCTTGACTTCCCTCGCTTGGCTCCCCTCTACCCCTGGACTTTCTCATCTCTCGTTCAACACTTGGTAACACACACACTTCAGCTAACTACACACATAGTCTTACACCACACACTCTTGTATTCTAGTTCACACTCCATTTCCTTAGTTTAGTTGTATTGTTTATTATTATTATTATATATATATATATATATATATATATATATATATATATATATATATATATATATATATATATATATATATATATATATATATATATATATATATATATATATATTGTCTATATATATAATAAATATTTGTGTATACTGCCATCTAGTGTTCTGTTTGCCATCATCTCCCCTTAGTAACCATAACATTTTGTTTCACAATATTATTTAAAAGCAACTTTTCTTACCTTCTGGTACAATAAGCTAAGACATATTATCTGGTTTTGTTTCACAATATTATTTAAAAGCAACTTTTCTTACCTTCTGGTACCTGCTGATCTGTATTTGGGATATGCATAAGTCCTTAACATTTGCGGGAGTCCGCCTCTGTAGTCCGTGCCAACACCGTACTCATATAAAGTAGTGTAAAGTTCTTACTTATATCTGTCAGTAAACTCGCGATGAAAGCGCTAAAACATACCGGTGTAGTGTGTTTACATTATTCACCCAAGGAACTTTAGTTATTAGAGTTCCAGTCAGACGTTTTTTCAAGGGACACATTTCCGGTGTTGTTGTTGCACTAGTGAGCCACGGATGAGAAGATGCTGCTCCGTTATTGATTTAAGTGGAGTCTGAATGTCATTAAAACAGTTAGTTCCATCTTTTGACACTTCTTCCACTCCTGTCCTTGCACGCTACACGGCTACAACAAAGATGACGGAGAAAAGACGCTGCCGAACGTGAGCCTCGTAAATAAGACCGTCCACAAAACTGCGCATCCTGAAGCGACTGTCAGAAAGCGGCTTAAAGATGATCTGTAAAACATAATCTATGCAACATTTTTACCAAAGAACCACCATTACATGTTATGTAGACCGCAAGGAAACAATAAAATAATACGACCCCTTTAATGCGCCCTATAATCCGGTGCGCCTTTTGTATGAAAATAGACCTGATAAGACCCGCTCATCGGCAATGATCTGATAGTTTTCAAACAGCCGAGAAGCGCAATCGGCATTTTAAAGTTCATGCAGAGGTAGACAACTCTGCTGCATGCTGACCATGAATGATTCTTCAAATGCCGATAATGCCATCTGTCTCCAAAATCTAAGCTCAAAACGAAAGTAAGAGCTTGCATTTTTTGCTTCTGTTAACATCTAACGATCAAAACAAGTGTGACCTATACCCATGAATGACTTCTATACAGGACACAGAGGTCTACTGTGGTTCAGTAAAGTAGCACTTTAGTAGCACATCTTTCCAAAGATTACACCATTTGTTTACAATGTTACAGTCGGTTATCACGGCAGCTAACAATCCTGTGCCTTTCACCATTGTGACGTCCATTGACAAACACATGAGCTCACAAGAGTCGCCAAGCAGGTCGGCTGAATGTTTCCATTGTGCAAAACTTCTGTTAATGAATAAACGACGGAACATATGCAGGAAATGGATCAACAGGCAGGATTTGGAAGTTAACATTTGACAAGCTCAGGTTGAGTGGTGCAAAAAAAAAAAAAGCTGACATTCGAAGGATGACTTACTTGTTTGGGTTTTCTGCGTTGAGACCAGCACCGCACACCTGAGCGTGGCCATGACACACGCAGCGTCCGCCAATGCTGATGTCTTTGATGCTGTAGTAGTACTGAGCAGAAACACACAAAAACATCAAAACCAAAGAGGCTGTCTTGGCATCGGGAACGAAGTGTGGAGATAAGTTTTATGATGGGGTGACTCACGGCGGTGGGCGAACAGATAAACAGTTGTCAACACGGACTCATTTAAAAGTAACAAATGATTCATCCTGATACATTTGTTTGAATAGCAATTAAAAAAAAATATTTTTCATGACACGACACGATAGTGCGTGTAAATGCATACTGGAAACACACACTGGCCACATTGTTTTGAGATAAGAGCTGTCTCTTGGCGAACTGTTAAAGGCGAAATGCTCGTGTTGTAATTTTGCCCATCATTAACAATCCTTATAAATACATGTGAGCAAAAGTCCGATAACAATGGAGCCCAAGGGAGTCGCTCTATTCTGCCTATAAAGTGCTTAAAAAACATCCAAACACCTCTATCCAGGTTTTATATACGCACGGATGCAAGATACTGTCAACACAACGCCATAGTATGAAAGTGCTCCAATTTTGGGGATATTTTTTTTTGCCCTTACCCTGCGTGTGACGGTGGGGTCTCTTTGGGCCTTGCTGATCAGGTGACCCAGCAGCGTGTTGCTGCGGAGGAAGCGTAGGCGCACGTTGGTGGCCCTGGTGAAGTCCTGCAGCACGGGAGAGCGGGTGAAGTCTTTGGATCCTGGCCGACCATTGATCAAGGACACCACAACCTAGACATCACATGTTTTTATCCGTTGACACTTAGCAGTGATGAAAGTTTGATTTAGTAAACATGCTTGTTGGCATTTAATGATTTTACCTCTCCGTTCTCCAGAGGGACGATTCGAGAATATTCTGTGGTGCAGAGCTGATCGTCGTCGTTTACGACTCGAGAGTTGGGCTGCTTTCTGAACCTTTCAATGCATTCGTGCTTTGAATCTGTACAGAAACAAACTGCCTTAGTTTGCTTAATTTAATAATCAGTATAATTATATATAATAACTAGAATTTGCAATTCCAGTAGGAATTGTGTGTGAATGCCCTATGTCCGCAAGCCACTGAGCCCCCGATACGCAGGAGTGGAATGGTTTAAATCTGATGAGAAATGTGGGTTGTGCAGTAGATTGTGTAATGCCCATTCATTGTCAATGAGGAAAAATTAAGCCAAAACCGGAAATGTGCGCTCGATATATCGGAAGCGTAATGTGGGTGGATGGTTGAAAGGTCGGAATTGGATTTAAAAATGGTGCAACATTTTGAGAATTTAGGGTATGGTAGAATGGGAAATTCCTGGAAATTTGGGAAATTCAGGAAAACCGGGAATCTTTTGAAATATTGATACTAACACAATCGTCAGAAATGATATGAATGGGTTGGTGTTGGAATTTTTGGAATCAGTTGAAAAATGTTGACGTAGTAACAGTTCGTCTTAAGAATGGGTCATTCCTGGAATTTCGGGAAAACCGGGAATTTGTACGAAAAAAAAATAGCCTCCTTAGTTTTCCCAACTAAAAGGAAGACTTTGAAGGTGAAATGGTCAAAAACGGTTGAAAAATGTGGACTCTGAAAACTTTTCAGGAAGAGGTGAAAATAGGGCTTTGGAAATCTAGGAATTCTGGGCATTTCCGGAATATTTTTTAATTTAGTTTTATTAAATGGTAGTTTGATTGTCCAAGTTGAGTGGAGTGTGCGGATGGTGGAACGGTTTAAATATGATGAGAAATGTAGGTTGTGCAGTAGATTGTATTATGCCCTTTCATTGTCATTGAGGAGAAAATTCCGGGAAAAACAGAAATTTGGGGGAATTTGCGTTCGATATAGCAGAAGAGTAATGTGAGTTGATGGTTGAAAGGTCAGAATCGGATTTAAAAATAGTGCAACATTTTGAGAATTACGGGCATTGTCGATTGGGAAATTCCTGGAAATTTCAGAATTTCAGGAAAACCGGGAATTTTTTAAAAATATTGATATTTGCACAATTGTCAGAAATTATATGAATGGGTTGGTGTTGGAATTTTTTAAATCAGTTGAAAAATGTTGACATAGTTTTGGAATTCCTGAAAATTCGCGAAAACCGGGAATTCGTACAAAAAAATTAGGATCCTTTGTTGTCTGTCCCAACTAAGAGGAATGATTTGAAGGTGAAATGGTCCAATCGGTTGAAAAATGTGCACTCTGAATATTTTTTAATTTAGTTTGATTAAATGGTAGTTTGATTTTTCAAGGTGATTGAAGTGTGTTGATGATGGAACGGTTTACATCTGATGAGAAATGTGGGTTGTGCAGTAGATTGTATAATGCCCATTCATTGTCAATGAGGAATAAATTCAGGGAAATTCCGGGAAAAACTGTAATTTGGGGAAAGGGAAAACATGTTTTGCGTTCGATATATTGGAACAGTAGTGTGCGTGGGTGGTTGAAAGGTCCGAATTGAAATTTAAAATGGCGCAAAATTTTGAGAATTTAGGGCATGTAGAACTATGAATACGTCCATTCATTTGAATGGGAAATTCCTGGAAATTTAGGAATTTCGGGAAAACCAGGACTTTTTGAAAATATTGATGTAGCACAATTGTCAGAAATTATATGAATAGGTTGGTGTTGGAATTTTTGAAATCAGTTGAAAAATATTGACGCAGTAACAGTTCGAATTGAGAATGGGTATTTCGGAATTCCTGGAATTTGGGGGGTAAAAATAGGAGCCTTTGTTGTCCCGACTAAGAGGAAAGTTTTGAAGGTGATATGGTCAAAAACGGTTGAAAAATGTGGACTCTGAAAACTTTTCAGGAAGAGGTGAAAATAGGGCTCTGGAAATCTAGGAATTCTGGGAATTTCTGCAATATTTTTTAATTTAGTTTGATTAAACGGTAGTTTGATTGTCCAAGGTGAGTGGAGTGTGTGGATGGTGGAACGAGTCGAATTGGGTGAGAAATGTGGGAGTTGTGCATGTTTGAAAATTGGCCCGTTCATATTCAATGGGCAAAATGTTATGAGATGTATACATTGATCATGAATTAATTGTAGTAAATAAATAATTATTGTAATTAATTTATTTGATTAATAATCATATTTAATTACGCATTCATTAGGAATGCTGGAAAAAAAAATATTCACATTCGAATTGCCATTCTCGGTCATTCCAATTCGGAATCTGGTCATAATTTTCAAGATAACATTTTTTTATATAGGCGCTAACCTGTTGTAAAAAGGTTGTACTTAAATTTGTATCCCAAAAATTGTATAGTGAGACTTATGTTGAATCCAATATGAATTCTGAATCGAATGGTCACCTCAAGAATTGGAATGGAATGGAATCGTGAGTTCCTGTAAGATTCACATCCGTACCATTTAAGTAGCTTTATTTTTTATGAATGTTGGCACAAAACAACTCTCCATAATTGAAAAGACTTTTGATGCTCACATTAATATGTTTAATAAAGTAATTCATGTAGTTTTATGTATATATGAAAAGTGCTTTATAAATAAAAATAAAATAAAGTTTCATTGGTGATCTTACATAGAAATTAGGGTTGTACGGTATACCGGTACTAGTATAGTATCGCGGTACTAATGACTCAAAAACGGTACTACACTGTTTGAAAAGTACCAGTTCCCGGGCATGACACTGCGTCGTCACGTCGTGACATTGCTGGTTTTATGAGCAGAGGAGCATGTTCGGCAGCGCACAATCACAGAGTACTTACAAGCAGACACAGTGTGTAGACAGAAAAGGGACAACGGACGCATTGTGGCCTAAAAACTAAAGATAAAGGTGAAGCTATAACACTGAAACGCTCTCAGGAAGTCATGGCTGGCTAGCTAGCTAGCAACAAACATCCATCCGCAGTCGGCAGTGTTTTAGCTACTTCTAAATCACTAATCCTCGCCTCCATGGCGACAAATAAAGTATGTTTCTTTCAAGTATCATCCCTGCAGGACGAGGAATAGCTAAACATGCTTCACTACACACTGTAGGAGGATACAATAGCTCACCGGCGTCACCGCTAACCAAAGCTTGCGCGCCTGAATGTAAGCAAATGCCATGGGTGGATCTACCTGATATCCACTCTAATGATACCAAGTACAGTAGCGTATCTAGTCGATATTATTATGATTACATCAATATTTTTTATCGTCACAAAATCTTTTCCCCTTTTTTTTAAATTCATTTTATGTTTATAAACTCAGGAAATATGTCCCTGGACACATGAGGACTTTGAATATGACCAATGTATGATCCTGTAACTACTTGGTATCGGATCGATACGTAAATGTGCGGTGTCATCCAAAACTAATGTAAAGTATCCAAACAACAGAAGAATAAGTAATTGTTACATTTTAACAGAAGTGTAGATAGAACATGTTGAAAGAAAGCAGATATTAACAGTAAATGAACAAGTGGAATAATAATTATTTTTTACAGCTTGTCCCTCATAATTTTGACAAAATAATAGAATGAGAAATGACACAATATGTTACTGCATACGTCAGCAGACAAATTAGGAGATTTTGTTTGCTTACTTACTAATAAAAGACAAGTTGTCTAGTATGTTCACTATTTTATTTAAGGACAAAATTGTTCTTAGATTGCAATAACAAGCATATGTTTAATGTACCCTAAGATTTTTTGTTAAAATAAAGCCAATAATGCGATTTTTTGTGGTCCTCTTTATTTAGAAAATAATCGAAAGGTATCGAAAATTATCTAAATACATTTTGGTACTGGTACCAAAATATTGGTTTCGGGACAACCCTAATAGAAATAAACAAAGATTTCATTAAATGGAGGCGAGATTTGTAAATAGAAGATCTAAAACAAGAGTTGCACAATATCCCAAGGGATGAATAAACCTGGCAGTAGTACAATTGGTAAGGAGTTGAGGTTGAACGTGTAGGCATGACATGTTTGTTGCTATTTGATGCTGACCTGATAAAGTAACCACACGTTTTGTTTGATGGCAACTAAAGACACAGGACCATTGAAGTATGAACTTACGTGCAAAATACTGCCAGGGGATGAAGGTCTTGGCGTTATCCACAGAGCGCTCCAGCACCCACAGGTCGGGCCGTGGCGAATTAGCAAACTTTATGATGACATAGGCAACATGGAAGAGCTAAAAAAAAAACACCAACACCAAAATAATGATTAAAAATGAGAGAAATCGTAGTGGCTTGCAGACTTCACAGTTTTTACAGAATGACAAAAAATAGTCCACACATTTCTATGCAGAGTCAACAAAAGCAGTAGTTTAGTGAAAATGCCTCAACTTATGCCCACATGATCTGCTCTCTGAAGGCTCTATCTTCTCCTCCTATCACAAACAAATGGCGGAACATTATGTCTGGAATTGTTTCGGGCAAAGCGGAGATTTCAAAACGTTCATTTTGTCTGCAGACACAATGGGCATGTAATTTATGCTCATCAAGGCTCTCTTTGTTACAAACTGCCATGGACTCCATGCACAACTAGAAAGCCTCACTTACACGATGGCCACCAGCTGCACCATAGCTGGCGTTACAGCTGGAAGAGATGTGACGTCAATGCTGGAAGACATCTTTAAATAGATAGATAGATAGATAGATAGATAGATAGATAGATAGATAGATAGATAGATAGATAGATAGATAGATAGATAGATAGATAGATAGATAGATAGATAGATAGATAGATAGATAGATAGATAGATAGATAGATAGATAGATAGATAGATAGATAGATAGATAGATAGATAGATAGATAGATAGATAGATAGATGGATGGATAGTACTTTATTGATTCCTTCAGGAGAGTTCCCTCAGGAAAATTACAATTCCAGCAGCAGTGTACAGAATTGAGATCAAATTTAAAAAGTAAAAAGTAAATCATGTGGGTATAAATGGAAATAAAATTGAAAATATTACAATAACAATACAAATAAAAAGCAACAATAAGAATAAAAATATAACAGTAAAAATAAGAATATAACAAGAGAAACTAGGCAGTAGTGACCATGTTATGAAAAAGTATTGATCTGTTATTGTTTTGCATCCCCTGTCATCCTAGTACCCCCCCTTTCCCCCCAGAGAGGAGTTGTACAGTCTAATGGCGTGTGGGACAATTGAGTTTAATTTACTAGTCCTGCACTTGGGATGAAGCAGTCTAGCACTGAACAGGCTCATCTGGCTACTGATAACAGTATGCAGAGGGTGACTGGCATCATCCATGATGCTCACTAGTTTTTCCACAGTCCTCTTCTTTGCCACCGTCACCAGTGAGTCCAGTTTTATTCCGATCATAGAGCCGGCCCGCCTGATCAGTTTCTCTAGTCTGGAGCTGTTCTTCTTAGATATATTGCCCCCCAGCACACTACGACATAGAACAGAACACTGGCAACCACAGACTGGTAGTACATCCACAAGAGTTTATTGCAATTGTTGAAGGAGTGCAGCCTCCTTGGGAAGAGGAACTTTAGGCAATGTTTTAACATCTCAATAACAGAGAGCGCCCTCTGGATTGAAATGATCACACAATTCTATAGAATATCTCTCTTGATGTTTGGAGGAACAGGCCCCCACTTGTTTAGCATCCATCGCTGCTTTGATGAAAAACCACAGCAGGCCTGTATTTGGAACACTGACTAGCCACTACACCTCCAGTGAGTCAAAAAATTATGACAGCATCCATAGGAAGACTTTGTAAAAAAAATTGTATGAGCTTGTACGTGGGGATTTTTTTTTGTCTGTTTGTGAGGTCAGAGGTGCTTGAGGTGAGCTTGAAGAGGGAGTCACCTGAAATGGTTTTCACTTCACAGGTGTGCTTGAAGCTTATCCAGAGAATGCCAAGAGTGTGCAAAGCAGTAATCAGAGCAAAGGGTGGCTATTTTGAAGAAACTAAAATATCCATCCATCCATCCATTTTCTACCGCTTATTCCCTTCGGGGTCGCGGGGGGCGCTGGAGCCTATCTCAGCTACAATCGGGCGGAAGGCGGGGACAAGTCGCCACCTCATCGCAGGGCCAACACAGATAGACAGACAACATTCACACTCACATTCACACACTAGGGCCAATTTAGTGTTGCCAATCAACCTATCCCCAGGTGCATGTCTTTGGAGGTGGGAGGAAGCCGGAGTACCCGGAGGGAACCCACGCAGTCACGGGGACGACATGCAAACTCCACACAGAAAGATCCAGAGGCCGGGATTGAACTCACGACTACTCAGGACCTTTGTATTGTGAGGCAGACGCACTAACCCCTCTTCCACCGTGCTGCCTGAAACTAAAACATGTTTTCAGTTATTTCACCTTTTTTTGTTAAGTACATAACTCCACATGTGTTCATTCATAGTTTTGATGCCTTCAGTGACAATCTACAATATAAATAGTGATGAAAATAAAGAAAATTCAGATTGGAGGCTGCGCTCCTTCAACAATTGTGTCCAAACTTTTGGCCTGTACTGTACATAACTATATGTATATGAACATTTGCATTAATGTTAGGGCTATCAAAAATAGCAAGTTAACTCATATATATATATATATATATATATATATATATATATATATATATATATATATATATATATATATATATATATATATATATATAGTGACGTCACTATGGGGAGTTTTGACGGAGCAGAAACGTGCGAACTTGTTGGGAGTTTCCTCCTCTCCCAGCTCGCTAGCCTCAACCTGAACCTTGGTATTTACCGTGATGACGGACTGGCAGTGTGTCGCGCCTCGCCAAGGAGCAGCGAGAATACCAAGAAGCGTATATGCCAAATCTTCAAAGAGAACGGCCTACGGATCACGATTGAAGCCAACAAGCAAACCGTCAACTTCCTCGACGTCACTTTCAACCTGAGGAATAACAGCTACCAACCATTCACGAAACCCAACACAACACTCCAATACGTGCACCATGACAGCAACCACCCACCCGCAACCACAAAAAGAATACCTACCGGAATTAATAAAAGACTATCGATGCTGTCATCTAGTAAAGCTGAATCGTACCAAAAAGCACTTGATGAAAGCGGATACAACTTCACCCTCACCTACGAACCCCCGCCAGGAAACCAACCAAAAAGGAGCAGAAAACGAAACAACATTATCTGGTACAACCCTCCATACAGCAAAAACGTCTCAACTAACATTGGCCACAAATTCCTCACCCTGATCGACAAACACTTCCCCAAAGGCAACACCCTAAGAAAAATATTCAACAAGAACAACATTAAATTGAGCTACAGCTGCATGAACAACATGCGACAAATCATTTCAAACCACAATAAAGCAATTGAAAAGGAGCCGCCCACCACCAGGCAGAACGACTCCAAAACCGACAAAGGCTGTAACTGCCACAAGAAACCTGATTGCCCTCTCAACGGGGGGTGCTTACAACCATCAGTTGTTTACCAAGCTAAGGTAACACGCAAGGACATTAACACATCCGACACATATGTAGGATTAACTGAGGGAGAATTCAAAACCAGATGGAACAACCACAAGGCTTCTTTCAGATGCAAAAGCCTGCGGAACACTACAGAACTCAGCAAACACATTTGGAATCTCAAAGACAATAATGTTGAATATTCAATAACATGGCAAATTCTTGTATACAGCACACCTTACAACAGTGGTAATAAAAGATGCAACCTATGCTCAAAAGAGAAACTGTTTATTATATACCGTCCAGACTTGTCATCCCTCAACAAGCGCAGCGAAATTGTATCAGCATGCCGTCACAGAAGGAAACACCTCCTAGGTAACACATGAACCAATCACCACGCCTCCACGCCTGCCTGTACCCACCCGTTCTGTGTCCTATATAAACCATGGTATGTGAATGCTTCCATTAAAATCTCCTGAGGATTGCGGAAACCCCTCATGAAACAGGCCTGTAGAGATGAAATAGTCTTGTGATTTTTTCCCACACATACATATTACGCTCTACCACGGTATCGAGCACAATTTTTTTGGATAATCTAATTAAGACATATATATATATATATATATATATATATATATATATATATATATATATATATATATATATATATATATATATATATATATATATATATATATATATATATACAGTATATATATATATATATATATATATATATATATATATATATATATATATATATATATATATATATATATATATATATATATATGAGTTGTATATGTTTGTATACGTATATATACATATATACAGATTAAACACATAATTTATTTTAAGCGCTTTTTAATTCAAAATACACCCGCACGGGACTTTATATGAAATTGTTACCAGATTCTGAGTAAATACATGATGTAAATCAATGTAAAACATTTTTTAAAAAGTGCATGTATGACACTCTGACAATACATTTGCATTTGTGTTCAAATATATCTTAATATTAAATATATAATAATCTTTTTTTTTAAGTCAATTTAAATTGTGCAAGTGAGTAATAACCTGTGATTAATCCAATGATTCTCAATAGAAATATGTGTCAGTACTAATTGCATATTCAAAATAATATGATTAAAAAACAGCATTGACAAATAAAAAATATATAAAGAGGCGGCTTTATGAGTATCAAAGCCACGTAAGTGTTGGTGACCCCAAGTTCAAGTGGCTTGGTAAGTAGTGAGAAAGTTCAAAGGTCACCGACACAAAGGAACAACAAAATCATTATGTTTCAAATGACAGAGATCCTCTTCGGGAGGTCCTTTAATCAGCGTCGATGGAGTCTAACTAATCAGAGAAAAACCCTGCCCACGTGCAACAGGATGGGCAAACAAGAGCGGTAAAAATAGAAACAAAGCTTTTCAAGGGAACAGCCCTGCACCGCCATCCTTAATAAAATACTGCCAGGAAGTTGAAGAGTCAGCTAGGGAGGAGGAGAGACATGCAGGCTGGCATGACAATCCATCTTAAATTCCCGACATAGCGCCACATTCCCGCCTCCCTCCTAATGCCCCACAGAGGAGAAAGCGTGCCGCCGCCTGGTTGAAGAACCTGTCACTAAATCCCTAACTCACAGTGGTGACAATCTTCTCTACAGCGACACGTTAGGACGTTAACCACGAGCCAGCGTCTCAACATTGTCCTTTAATGAGCGTACGGTTGTGCTTAGTGTGCCCTGCAGAACTTGTCTTAAATGACCTGAATGTTGTTGATGCTGGTAACATTGAGAGGAATCTTTGAGGATAAGAGGCGACCCTGATGAGACTTTGCCTGCTTTCATTTCTGTCTCCCAAATGCACCTCAGCCAGTCTAAACACACACTGAAAATAAACCAAGAGGCCTACATTGTTGTTTGGAGACGGTCTGACACACTTATACATGGACAAAAGTATTGAGACACTGAAATAATCAGGGGTGCCGTTACTTCCCCATTAATCACAATTATTACTGTTCAAGACATTTTGGACAATCAAAGGAGTGTCTCATTGTTTCCAATGTTTTTTGTAAGACATGCTAGCCCATGTTTATTTTGCCCAAGGTTTATTTTGGCCATGTCTTTTTAAGCGTTCATGCTCAAATTTCACAAACGTGTTAGTCAGTTTCCTAAATAGATGTAGCAAAATGTGTGGTTATTCAGCAAAACACCCTAAAGCAGGGCTAATCAATTACATCATGAAGAGAGCCCAAGATCTCAGGGGCCGGACATCGAAACGTGGATGTTGCGTCAGAAAATGCCGCCGCAGGTTATTTTTTTTAAAACTGTGTATACTTAACTGCAAAAGAAACACTTCGGCTTTCACACTGCACTGTCAATAAATCCATTACTCTGCCCTCGCTACTCGTTTCCAGTGTGTGCAGCTAGACAGATCGTTAACAGCATGAAGAAACACAAACTCCAGAGGTTTTGTTGAGAAGCTGTCCTGTGATGTGTGCTGCGCAGCGCCATCATTTGACGAGAGCTACCACCTTCTCGCCCTGAAAAAAAACGGCAGCCTAGTGTATCCATCACAAGGCACAGGGAAGGTTTGATTGCATAATCATGTTGTTTTTAAATCTTTGTATATTAAAGTAGTTATTTTCTTAGTTTCTGTGTTTTGTCAAATGTATTTTAACACTGTGTAGATAAATAGAAATAAATATAATGTATTGTTATTATAAGATGATGGTGTGTGTGTGTGTGTGTGTGTGTGTGTGTGTGTGTGTGTGTGTGTGTGTGTGTGTGTGTGTGTGTGTGTGTGTGTGTGTGTGTGTGTGTGTGTGTGTGTGTGTGTGTGTGTGTGTGTGTGTGTGTGTGTGTGTGTGTGTGTGTGTATATACATATACATACACTACCGTTCAAAAGTTTGGGGTCACCCAAACAATTTTGTGGAATAGCCTTCATTTCTAAGAACAAGAATAGACTGTCGAGTTTCAGATGAAAGTTCTCTTTTTCTGGCCATTTTGAGCGTTTAATTGACCCCACAAATGTGATGCTCCAGAAACTCAATCTGCTCAAAGGAAGGTCAGTTTTATAGCTTCTGTAACGAGCTAAACTGTTTTCAGATGTGTGAACATGATTGCACAGGGGTTTTCTAATCATCAATTAGCCTTCTGAGCCAATGAGCAAACACATTGTACCATTACAACACTGGAGTGATAGTTGCTGGAAATGGGCCTCTATACACCTATGTAGATATTGCACCAAAAACCAGACATTTGCAGCTAGAATAGTCATTTACCACACAAGCAATGTATAGAGTGTATTTCTTTAAAGTTATAAATAATAATAAATGGGTTATACTTGTTTAGCGCTTTTCTACCTTCAAGGTACTCAAAGCGCTTTGACAGTATTTCCACATTCACCCATTCACACACACATTCACACACTGATAGCGGGAGCTGCCATGCAAGGCGCTAACCAGCAGCCATCAGGAGCAAGGGTTAAGACTAGTTTAAAGTTATCTTCATTGAAAAGTACAGTGCTTTTCCTTCAAAAATAAGCACATTTCAATGTGACCACAAACTTTTGAACGGTAGTGTGTATATATATATATATATATATATATATATATATATATATATATATATATATATATATATATATATATATATATATATATATATATATATATATATATATATATATATGTATATATATGTATATATATATATATATATATATATATATATATATATATATATATATATATATATATATAAGTATATATATATATATATATATATATATATATATATATATATATATATATATATATATATATATATATATATATATATATATATATATATATATATATATATATATATATAAGTATACATATATATATATATATATATATATATATATATATATATATATATATATATACATATATATATAAGTATACATATATATATATATATGTATATATACATTTATATATATGTATATATATAAGTATACATCAGTGGCGTGCCGTCACTAGAGGCAGGGGAGGCGGGGCCTCACCTGCCGTCATGGAAAGAAAAAAAATGTAAAAAGAAAAAAATAATAATTAAATTGTTATATGTATCCAGTGATTATACTAAAGTTATTTTCCATTTAACTTCACCAGTTTTAGATTATTTTTATTTTCACATTTGCCGTTCAAATACTGAGAAGAGACGGTGCGGTGATCAGCAGCCAGATGAGGCACGTCACTGATTTGTGCCTCAACATGGATCAGGGGCGCCGAAAAGGGGGATAAAGGAGACGGATTCTAGGGGCCCATGATGGAGGGGGGCCCAGAGAGGCCCCTAATGATGATGAAATTATAATACAGAAAAAATAATGGGGGCCCTGTAAAGATTCTTTTCATGGGGCCCAAAATCCCTAGCGGCGCCCCTGACATGGATTGTGCACAATGACTCGGCTAACTGCTGAGCTGCTGTGCAGTGAGACTGTATTGCTATATGAATTATATCAGCTAACTAAACTATGGCATAGTTTAGTTAGCTGAGGTATATAATGTACAGTGTATTTTGTCAAAAACTGTATGTGTGTAACGTATTTCTTGTGCTGAGCATTCATAAATCTGCTGTAAAAGACGTACTGGTTGAGGCTCGCAGTAATCCGGCCTCCTGGTGGTAGAGGGCGGTAGTGATCCCAGAGATCATTCCTCGGCCGCAGAAGAAAAAAAAAAAGAAAAAAAGTTTGCAATCGATTGTTTATTTCTTCTAGCCTGGACTTTTATTAAAAACATGGAGGATTACATATGTAAAATAAAACAGTTTTCTAAACTGGACTTTCAATCGAAGCAGGAGGTAATAATTAAAGGTATACCAACGCCGGAGCTAAAAGGTTTGCTTTTGACTTCGGGACAGAAGACCCGTTCTTTTCAAACGGCGTGGTACACACGCAAAGGCTCTCCAGCAAGAAAGGTAAGACCATAATAATGTTTTTTTTTATTAAATGTGCTTTTTTGTGTGCTACAGTTGTGTAAAGAATGCTGGTATGAGCTTTTAAACATAACCCGTTAACTGCTGCCAATCACATGGTGAATAAGATACTATTTAGGGTTCATATGTTTGTAAATCTGACTGTGATGATGCAGTGCCTCACCAGACATTAACCTCACCGCACGCCACTGGTATACATATATATATATATAAGTATACATATATATATATATACACAGTACATCTGTCTACAGTCTTGTCTGTATATACTGTAGCAGTGGCGGGCCGTGCGTTTCCCACCTAGGCCTTCAGTGATGTCCGACTTCCAAGATTACCTCTCAAAATACCATAATTGATGTCATCACATGACCATTGCTGGAGAAATACTATACAGAAACACATTTACGCCCCAACGGTGCATTGAATTACATCAACAGTATACAAAACGGGTTATTTTCTGGCTCATTTAAAAATCAATTAAAACACATCAGCAATTAAAACATAGCTTATGTGGTACTGTCAAAATTAAAATGGCAAAAAACATATTGAAAGTAGAAAAATGAAATATTTGAACTTACAATTAGTAGGACCTATTTGACGCAGTATAAGCAAGTGGTACTCCTCGTCGTCAGCTTATTCGAGTGGAAATGGAAATGGCGAGTATTTAATCGCCAGAGCAGCTGAGCTAGCTTCCGGGTTTGGCCGACATCGTCTCACAAGGGTGTAGTTTCGCTTTAAATATCCTTCTTGAAAATGGCCTTGCAAATATATATCTGCCACCTAATCAACGTTTTGTTCTCCTTCTCTGCTATCCCGGTCTGACTACGGCGCAACACTTTGAAACTTGTGATTGGATACTCACTTTGGAATGACAAGTGAGTATCCAATCACAGTCTTCTTAACACCAGGCTACCTAGATAGGCTACTGTCAACAACTTGTGATCTGATTGGCTATCGCAACTGTCTCTCAACTCCATGTGTTCTCAAATTCATCCGCTAACGGTCCCGATGAGTATCCAATCACAGGACGCGCAAATGTCACGTTCAATGTGAGGCCAGCGAGAAGGCCTTACAGACAACAACTCGTGATCTGATTGGCTTTCGCAACTGTCTATCAACTGTATTTGTCCGTTCACTTACAGTGCACAGACGCCTGCATTGTTGATTCTGAAGACCCTTGGCAGATTTGGTACAGCATGGCAACATAAGCTAGCTGAATTCTGATTGGATACAAACTAAAACTAAAAACAACAGCACTGGAATGAGCATAATATGACATGAAGAGATAATGAATACTTCTAGATATTTAGGGAAAGTAAATTAAATAATAATTTTGTCTTTAATTATTATCCTGATTTCTGGTTATGTTAGGCCAGCAGAGAAGGCCTTGCTGGCCCTGACGGCACACCACTGGTATATATTATTGTTAATCCCACTGTGAATATGAAAATACAACAATTCATTTGCAATGTATCATAGCTTCATGTAAGAAGTTTGCATCAAAAAAGAGTGAAACTCAGTTTAGTATTGAGAAAGGTATGATGAATTAAATATGACTTCAACTTCGAGAGTGTGCATGTCCTCCCCGTTACTGCGTGGGTTCCCTCCGTGTACTCCGGCTTCCTCCCACCTCCAAAAACATGCACCTGGGGATAGGTTGATTGGCAACACTAAATTGGCCCTAGTGTGTGAATGTGAGTGTGAATGTTGTTTGTCTCTGTGTTGGCCCTGCGATGAGGTGGTGACTTGTCCAGGGTGTACCCTGCCTTCCGCCCGATTGTAGCTGAGATAGGCTCCAGAACCCCCGTGACCCCGAAGGGAATAAGCGGTAGACAATGGATGGATGGATGGATGATCCTGTCACTAGATGGAGATGTTGACCGATTTAAGATGGCGGCCCAATGGCTCGTCAGCGGCAATAGGCAATGGCGGTCGATGCGACATCTATATACTGTATAAGATATCTATGTTGAATGAGTAGTCTTCTTCTTCTACTCAACACACTGCTGCTTCATTGTGACATTGTTGGCAGGAGTACTGTATACATGACCAACCCTTGTTTTAATGGTTTCGTCAAGCCTATTTGACTGATGTTCGGCGAGCCAAATGAAAAAAGCTTTGGCGGGCCGAGTGTGGCCTAGTTAAATAGGCCTTCCCTAAAGTTACAGTGGAAGGTTTTTTTTGTTTTGTTTTTTACAGCGGATTAAGCTGTGTGAAAAATTTTAAGTTGATCCAACTTATGGGTGTTGAACCTTGGAAATCAAAGGGGGTTTTATGCTGATTTAAAACATTTTCTTGTGGTCTATATAATATGTATTAGATATGCTTTGGTGTAAATTTTGCAGAAATTTTGCTCCACCGATGTTTGTTTCTGAAGGCATTCCCACGCTGCAAAAGTATCATAATGTATTTTTTTTAAATGTGCACTGTTTAAATATATACAGTATCGTGAAGCTCTCAGCGCTATGGTTTTCCAAACGTGGTCGAAAATAAACTTTATGAACATTATATAAATTCACCATTCATTAATTGCATGTCGTACGTCGGTGTTATTATGCACATGCCACAATTATGAAAAATTACGAGAATAATACTTTTACCTATTTTTGTGTATCCTTATAGCCTCCTCCCCCTCTGGCTGGAAGCTTGACTTAAAGGGGAACTGCACTTTTTTTGGAATTTTGCCCATCGTACACAAGCATTATGAGAGACAAGAAGACAAAAGATTTCAGGGGGTTTTTTGCATTCTAACACATCAAAATCGGCTCGTTCTTGGTGGTTAGCAATGCAGCTAATGGAAGCAACCAATTCTACCTCTAAATCATTTTAAAATGCATTCAAAAATCGTCAACAATACTTTATTTACGTTCCGTAACCCGTATAATAACCAAGCTGTAGCAACATTGTTATTGTAAGAGCGAACACTGAGCAACTCTTTTTCTATCGTAGTAACATACGGCATGCTACGGTATTAGTCGTAAAAGCTAACTACGGCAAGAGATAAGATAGCTTCTAAGTCAGCATGAAACACGTTTGAGTTTGTAATGCACAACACAATGCGATAAGACAGCAATCTGTACTGACTGAAAAACATGAACAATCATATTACAGTATCTGTAAAGTATTATTTCATGTTTTGTTTGTACACAACTAGCCAGACAGCGCATGCTGTCTGTCATGATACATGCATGACGTGCTGCATGTATCATGATCAATATAAAGTGTGACTCACTCGACAGTTGTCTGTCGAAATAGCATGGCTTCCAATTCCACATTTTGCAGCTTTGAGTCATTTTCACCTCACTCTCAGCTTCTGTCTGCTCCAACGTCTCACTCTTCCTTCATGCTCGCTTCAACAAACTGTAGTTCATCCTCCATACATTCAGATTTAAAAATATAAGGTTGAGAATCCTTATTTGTCCAAAAATAGTAATCTTTGTTGTTTGTTACAGAATCGGCCATGATTGGAATACACGCCTTTGTTTCCGGAAGTAGGAACACACATTTGTTGCCAGAGGTGTGCAGCTGCTATGGAAATGAAAATAAATGTGCCACGGAATTAGTTCCGGCATTGATTAAAATGACCAAAATACGGTAAATATTGTACATATCACTTATTGTTATGAGCGTGTCTGTTACTACATTATATATCATTTAATCAGTAATCTAATAAGTTGTGTTTATTGCATGTGTTTTGCGGGTCTCTGTGTGTTTGCCCCTGTCGGCCATTGTACCCCTGGGACACCTCTGAGTTATGTAGTCAAAAAATACATCATGCAGTTGATTAAATAATTGAAATGCAAAAGATTAAGCTGCATTCATGTGGTAGATGCCAGTACTTTTGTCGTCATATTATAGTGATGGCCTTCTAATTGCAGGAGAAACATACCTTGTTCCCAGAGAAAGACAATAAACAAGCCTGCAAACAAAAACAAACCCTTCTTGATTGTATATGACGCCATGAACAGGCCTAATGTGCACCAGGCTGTGCACGGCTATCAAAATAGGTCGAGGAATAAGCACTGTTTGACATACCGTATTTTTCGGGCTATAAGGCTAAAATCCTTTCATTTTCTCAAAAATCGACAGTGCGCCTTATAACCTGGTGCGCCTAATGTACGGCATAATTCTAGTTGTGCTTACTGACCTCGAAGCAATTATTTGGTACATGCTGTAATGATAAGTGTGACCAGTAGCTGGCAGTCATACATAAGAGATATGTGTAAACTGCAAGATGACGCCAAAACTTTAAATGTTCCATTGAGAATATAGAACATTACACACACCGCTCAAAAATCTGTCAAAATGTTTTTAGTACGACTTTGGTAAGCTACAAAGCCGCACCACTTGATGGATTGTCGGCGCATTAAACATACAAGTATTATTATGGTGTGTGTATAAGGCTGCATATTACCTGGCGTTTTGTTTCGCAATATTATGCAAGACCAACTTTTTTTACCTTCTGGTACCTGCTGATGAGTATTTGGGATATACATAAGTCCTGGAAATGTGCGTGCGTCCGCCATTGTAGTCTGTGCCGACCCCATAGACATAAGCTTCTTCTTTTTATCTATCTTCTTATGTGGCAGTCATCTTCTGCTGTTGCTATTTCTAATATAAAGTAGTGTAAAGTTCTTACTTATATCTATCAGTAGACTAGCTATTAAAGCGCTAAAAACTGTGGTGGGTTTACATAATTTACCCACGGAACTTTAGTTATTAGAGGGTTCCGGTCAGACGGTTTTTCACTGGACACATTTCTGGCGTTGATGTTGCATTATTGAGCCACGGATGAGAAGATGCTGCTCCGTTATTGATTTAAGTAAAGTCTGAATGTCATTAAAACAGTTAGCTCCATCTTTTGACACTTCTTCCACTCCCGTCCTTGCACGCTACCCCGCTACAACAAAGATGACGGGGAGAAGACGCTGTCGAAGGTGAGCCACGTAGGTAAGACCGCCCACAAAACGGCGCATCCTGAAGAGACGCTCAGAAAGCTACTTGCAAATGGTCTGTAAAACATAATCTATGCAACATTTTCACCAAAGAACCACCATCACATGTTATGTAGACCACAAGATAGTGTTTTAAATTTAGAAAAAAATCATAATACGACCACTTTAATGTGCCTTATAATCCGGTATGCCTTTTGTATGAAAATAGACCTGAATAGACCTGCTCAGCGGCAGTACGCCTTTTAATCCGGTGCGCCCTATGGTCCGAAAAATACGGTATATGCATCTCAAATTTCTTACTTTGCCTCCCGCCTGTGTACTAACATCACATACACAAGATGTAAAGCATCCTTATGGCATGTCAATACAAAGCAGCCCAACAAATCACTTTATTGTAACAATACCGATTTTCAATGTGTAAATGCTTCTGACACACTGTCACAACATTGCCACAGTGGTTGCCTCCTTGACATGTCAGGCCAAGTGTATATTTGTGTGTGTGTGAGTGTGTTGTCATTCTGGAATAACCCAGCAACGACGGTGTGCTGTGATAAATGTGCACCCCGAGGTGTGAAGTGCTGCAGGTCAGCTGCCTACCGACAGGATGTTCTGACCTCTGTATTAACACTTTACCGCACGTTGGCTCATTTAGAATGAAGCATGACACACTTGCTGGATATTATAAACCTTATAGAAACTGTGACTATATGTACTGTCTGTGTTGAGACCCCAACGCCGGGACTGGACTGCAAATGAATGGTCGCAATTGAACAAAAATGCTTCTAAAAATAGAAGTTCATATCATAGCATTTGAACAATACCAGGGGATGACATCAATGCAATCTGATAGGACGCTTCTGAGATACCACGCATAACCTCATTGCTGCATCACTGTCAATGTGTGTATTGTGTACTACCATATTGACCCAAATATAAAACCACCTTAAGGGCCCCTTAACTATTTTTAAAACAAAAAAGGACTAAATTAATCCTCAATATCAGTGCAGGCCAGGGTGTAAAAAAAAATCTAATTTTTAAGATGATAGACATTTGTTTGGTGACTCTGCATCAATAACACTGTAAACATTAAAATTAGCATCAAAACTCAGGACTGTGTCGCTGGTGTGTGTGTGTGAGTAACAGGAAGAAAAGCTCTGAATCGATTGGGGAGAACTTATTAAAGCACTGACTGCTGGTTTGCATGTACCGCAGCTCTGGAGCCGCATGCGACTCTTCTGCCTCCTTGTTGTGGCTCCCTTGGATTTTTTTAACCCCAAATGTATATGAAAACGATAAAAAAAGGTTATTGAAGAGATTTCAGAACCTTTAACATATATCAGCAACCTATCATTTCAAACAGGCAAATTCCCAGATAAAATGAAAATAGCAAAAGTTGTATCAATTTATAAGACTGGAGACAAACACCAGTTAACAAACTACAGACCGGTTTCTCTACTTCCATAATTTTCAAAAATTATTGAAAAACTGTTTAACAATTTAGACAAATTCATAAATAAAAACGAAAAACTCACAGACGACCAATACGGATACAGAGCCAACATCTCAACATCAATGGCATTAATCAAAATAACGGAAGAGATAACCAATGCAATACATAGCAAAAAATGTGCTGCTGAAGTGTTTATGGATTTAACAAAAGCATTTGACACAATTAATATAGCATCTTAATAAACAAATTAGAAAGGTATGGAATCAGAGGGTTGGTATTGAACTGGGTTAGAAGCTACTTAACCAACAGGAAGCAATACGTGAAAATAGACGAACACACTTCTACAGAGCTGAAAATATCTTGTGGTGTACATCAGGGATCAATACTTGGACCAAAATTGTTCAATCTTTATACAAACGACATTTGTAAAGTTACAAAGGACTTAAAGTTAGTACAACTGTGTTTTGTTCAGGAGAGAACACATAAAAGATAATACAAATAATAACAGAAGAAATTAACAAATTAAAAAGATGGTTTGACAAAAAAAACTATCATTGAATCTCAGTAAAACTAAAATAATGCTATTTTGGTAACAGTAGTAAGGAAAGTCAAACACATACAAATAGACAGAGTAGACATTGAAAGGGTAAAAGAAAACACATTTTTGGGTGTAATAAAAGATCAAAGATCAAATGAACTGGAAACGTCATGTAAAAAATATACAACATAAAGTAGCAAGAAACATGTCAATTTTATTATTTATTAGCCTTTATTTAACCAGGTAAAATCCCATTGAGATCAAAGATCTCTTTTCCAAGGGAGACCTGGCCAAGAGGGCAGCAGCAAGGTTACATTAAAAACAGTAAACAAATACATAAAACATCACATTTACGACATTAAAACTTGCTCACATAACACATGTGCATACAGACAAGGTAGACTGCAGTCCTTTCACAGAAGCTTTAAACTCATTCAACGTAACAAGGGTTTGAAGTTTAATATTCGATTGTAGGTTATTCCAAGCCTTCGCTGCTGAAAACCTAAATGCTTTCTTGCCCAGTTCAGTTCTTACTTTGGGGACGACAAATTGCAGAACATTCATTGAACGAAGATTGTGACTTCCTTGTTTCTTTGTTAAAAGACAAGACAGATAAGATGGAGTGATACCCAGAATGGTTTTGTAGATGAAAACATACCAATGATTGAGGCGTCGAGCACATAAAGATGTACAGTTAACCATTGAGTATAATACGCAATGGTGAGTAAGGGGAGCGCAGTTGGTGATAAATCTCAGTGCACCGTGGTACACACTATCTAGCTTGTGGCGACAACCAGCAGTAGCATTCATGTACAACACATCTCCATAGTCAATAACAGGTAAGAAGGTTGTTTCCACCAATTTCTGTTTCACAGTAAAAGAAAAGCAAGACTTGTTTCTATAATAAAATCCCAGTAAAAGTTTCAGTTTTTTTACAACATACTGAATGTGCTCCTTAAAACTCAAGTGGTCATCAATTAAAAATCCTAAATATTTAAAAGCACAATAATGATGATCATCAATAATGAATAAAGCAAAATATGCTCTGAACCAAAAATCACTTCTATTCTTTACTGCTCACTAGTGTTACCATATCTGAGTTATTGTGTAGAAATATGGGGAAACAACTACAAATGTGCACTTAAATCACTAAATGTGTTACAAAAAAGATCAATTAGAATAATACATAATGTGGGATAGAGGCCATACAAACCCTTTATTTATTAAATCACAATTATTTAAATTGAATGATTTGGTGCATTTGCAAACAGCTAAAATTATATATAAAGCAAACTATAACCTGCTGCCCAAGAATGTACAAAAATTATTCTCAACAAAAGAGGAGACATTTCACCTTAGAGGAAAATCTCATTTAAAACATTTGTATGCACGCACAACACTTAAAACATACCCGTATGTGGAATTAAATGATGGAATGGATTAAGCAAAGAAATCAAACAAAGCACCAATATGATTCAGTTTAAGAGACTGTTCAAACTACAAATGTTCACAATGCACACAAAAGAACAATTATGATGAATATCAGCTGATATAGGCTCCAGCACCACCGCGACCCCGAACGGGACAAGCGGTAGAAAATGGATGGATAGATCTTGAACCTTTTTTTTTTTTTTTTTCACGTATTTTTGCCAGTGCTGTGTCAGCCTTTCTTGTAGATCACTTATGTGGTCAGAAACTTTTAAAATATATCCAACTCCTTTATTTTTGTTGTTTAGCTTTGGGTTGCTAGGCAACGGCTTTGAGCTAGCATTTAGCTAGTTATCCCCCCCAGCTTTTCTGCACTTTCGGTTCACTTATTTTAGCGAATCTGTGCCTCCAGGTTGAAGCCGAATATGTTCATGTAGTTCTGATCGTACGCGTGCGCATCATTAGGCAAAGTTCCAGAACCACGGAATTAGCTAATAAAAATGGAATCTAGTATTAAACGCGGAATATCAAAGAAATTGACATACAGTACACATGACTGAAATGCTGTCATTGTGAGGAGAAGGAAGGTTTGTCTGGGGAACTTATGTGTCCGGACAGCTAATTGTCCCCAAAACTCTCAACCGCCCCCTCCCGAACTAAATAATGTCCAGACGACCACTCGAAACACTGGCTAAGTCTGCTAACAAGCTACAAAGCTAATGCTAGCCAGGACAACCTGCACCCCCGCAACACACATCTCATCTGTTTGTGTTGTGCAAGCTCAATGTACAGACAGGATGGCAGCCATAACGAGAGCGGAAGTCGAGGGTCACCACTTTGTGAACAAATGCGTGAGCAAATTGTCAAACAGTTTAAGAACAACATTTCTCAACGAGCTATTGCAAGGAATTTAGGAATTTCACCATCTACTGTCCATGATATCATCAAAAGGTTCAGAGAATCTGAAGAAGTCTGAAAACCAACACTGAATGCCCATGACCTTCAATCCCTCAGGCGGTACTGCATCAAAAAACGACATCAATGTGTAAAGAATATCACCACATGGGCTCAGGAACACTTCAGAAAATCACTGTCAGTAACTACAGTTTGTCACTACATCTGTAAGTGCAAGTTAAAATTCTGCTATGCAAAGCGAAAGCCATTTATCAACAACACCCAGAGACGCCGCCGGCTTTGCTGGGCCCAAGCTCATTTAAGATGGACTGTTAGTGAAGTGAAGTGAATTATATTTACATAGTGCTTTTCTCTAGTGACTCTAAGCACTTTACATAGTGAAACCCAATATCTAAGTTACATTTAAACCAGTGAAACTGTTGCGAAGTGTAAAGTGTTCTGTGGTCTGACGAGTCCACATTTCAAATTGTTTTTGGAAACTGTGGACGTTGTGTCCCCCGGACCAAAGAGGAAAAGAACCATCCGGATTGTTATAGGCGCAAAGTTCAAAAGCCAGCATCTGTGATGGTATGGGGGTGTATTAGTGCCCAAGGCATGGGTAAATTACACATCTGTGAAGGCACCATTAATGCTGAAAGGTACATACAGGTTTTGGAGCAACATATGTTGCCATCCAAGCAACGTTAGCATGGACGCTCCTGCTTATTTCAGTGTGGCTTCATAGTAAAAGAGTGCGGGTACTAGACTGGCCCGCCTGTAGTCCAGACCTGTCTCCCATTGAAAATGTGTGGCGCATTATGAAGCCTAAAATACCACAACGGAGACCCCCGGACTGTTGAACAACTTAAGCTGTACATCAAGCAAGAATGGGAAAGAATTCCACCTGAAAAGCTTCAAAAATTGGTCTCCTCAGTTCCCAAACGTTTACTGAGTGTTGTTAAAAGGAAAGGCCATGTAACACAGTGGTAAAAATGCCCCGGTGCCAACTTTTTTGCAATATGTTGCTGCCATTAAATTATAAGTTAATGATTATTTGTAAAAAAAAAATTCTGTTTCTCAGTTCGACCATTAAATATGTTGTCTTTGCAGTCCATTCAATTGAATATAAGTTGAAAAGGATTTGCAAATCATTGTATTCTGTTTTTATTTACGAATTACACAACGTGCCAATTTCACTGGTTTTGGGTTTTGTAAGTTATGCAGATAATGCTTCTGCATCCCAGAAGTCAACTAAAGGCAAGAAGTCTACCGTGCTATTCCGACATGTTTGAGCCCTCTGAGTCTGCTGGAATGCCATTCTAACACGAGGCATCCCCTTCAGTCACACAGGACCGGACCCGTCGGACAGAAGGAGGTTTGCAGCAACAATGCATACAGTAAGCGCAACTGTTTGTGTGTGCTCAACAGGTGGACAACGGAGGGCGGGGGGTGGCGGTAGTCGACTAGTCTGGTGTATTTTTCTCCATGACTCCATGGTGGAATTAGGCAGTTGGCAGTCGAAAGCGTGACAAAACAAACAGTAGATACACATCTTCCTTTGATAGTCATTTTTTTAGTGCACAAACGCTGCCACTGCAAGTGGGAATGCGCCTTTTATGCAATAAATAGGTTGTGCTGTTAAAATAATCATATTACATACCTAGATCAACAATGCATTTACTGTACTGTATGAAGGCCGAGAAAATGATTCCACAATAAGACACACATTTTCCAGACTGGAGTTGCCTGTCATGATGCACTTTTTCAACCCTGGCTGGCTCCTGTTAACAAGCCCGGGGTGGCTGTAGTAGTAAATATCTGCCGCGCTGGCCTGGCGCCCCAGGAAGCCGGGCTAAAGACGGACGCTTACATCACCAGAGCAATAGGGAGGCACCCCGTCTAATAGCCAATCTTGTCTCTGCGGTTGGACTGAGGCAGCAGCACTGTATGAACACAGCCTGCTATGGCATCGATCACTCACCCTATTTTCCAAAAACAGAGGCCTTAGCGAAGACTTTGAGTGCAATAATAACTCAATCAAAGTGCATTGAAGAAGATTCACGAGCAACTTTTCACAAACTTTACCAGCTGCCCGTTATAATCTGTAGACAAAAGCCTTCATCCTGTTTGTGCAGAGTGCAATCATTGACAATGATTTCTAACAGTTACTCTATTGCAACATGGGCAACCACCCACCTCCACAGACAAAAGAGAGGAAGTAGACAAACCTGTAATATACTTGCCAAGAAGCCAGACAAAAGTGTCCAAGACTGTACCTTTGTTTGTTTTTACATTGGTTTTCATTGCCCCATTGAAACTAGCGTGCCAATAATTAGCTTTTTTGTTCGCTAAGTATGGCAGAGGTCCAATGATAGTATTTCATTCAAATAAATGAAATGTAAACATTTTTTAAAAGAGTAACATTTTGTACAGTGCAGGATTAAGGCCACGTGGTCTTGTGTCACACTACAGTCACCAGTCTTATTTCAACAGATTAATGTATATACAGGGCTCGGATTTAACCACAACAACCGCCTTTGTCACTTGCCGTAAAGCTATAAAAAATTGACTAGCATCTACGACAAGAACATGCCGTGACCACCCTTGACTTTTTACTTGTTAATGGACTAGGGATGTAACCATACTTGCCAACCCTCCATATTTTCCCCGAATTTCTTCCGATTTCCACCCGGACAACAATATTGGGGGCGTGCCTTAAAGGCACTGCCTTTAGCGAACTCTCTCACCTGAAAAGGAGACTATTATATATGTCTCTGTTATCCATAGGTTTATCTGTAATCCATAAAGTAGGCAGGCACGGAGCTATTTCTCAGCGTGTGTTTATTCCAGCCGGCACGTTAATACACTGACACACAACATCCGGATTCCCATCATGCATCGCTTCAAAACTACGGCAAGTAGTATTGTCCAAAAACATAACAGAGACGAAGCAGAAGAACGAAGAAGAGACATGGCGACGACGAGTAAGAAGAAGAAGTACGCTTGCAAGTTCCAAAATGATTGGAAAAAATAATTTCAGTTCATCCAGAACAGCTCGAAGAGGAAGGGTTATGCAGCCTGCACATTTTGTAGATCAGACTTTTATGTGTGTGTGTATATGTGTAAATAAATGAACACTGAAATTGAAGTATTTTTTTTATTCTTATATATATATATATATATAATGAAATAAATATATATATACATATATATATATATATATATATATATATATATATATATATATATATATATATATATAGCTAGAATTCACTGAAAGTCAAGTATTTCTTTTATTTATATATATATATATATATATATATATATATATATATATATATATATATATATATATATATATATATATATATATATATATATATATATATATATATATATATATAAGAAATACTTGAACTTCAGCGAATTCTAGCTATAAATATACTCCTTCCCCCCTTAACCCTGCTCCCGGCCCCGCCCACCTCAAAGACCCCCTCCCCATCTCCTGAATTCGGAGGTCTCAAGGTTGGCAAGTATGGATGTAACAGTAAACAGTATAATGATAATTTGCGATAAAATTCTGACGGTTAGTAATACCGTCATTGGGTTTCATTGCCCCATTGAGACTAGCTAGCGTGCCAATTATTAGCTTTTTTTGTTCGCTAAGTATGGCTGAGTTCCAATGATAGTATTTCACTCAACTAAATGAAATGTAAACATTTTTTAAAAGAGTAATAACATGCTTTCAGCACACCTGTGAAGTGAAAACCATTTCAGGTGACTATGTCTTGAAGCTCATCGAGAGAATGCCAAGAATGTGCAGAGCAGTAATCAGAGCAAAGAATGGCTATTTTGAAGATACTATAATACAAATTATGTTTTCAGTTATTTCACCTTTTTTTGTTAAGTACATAACTCCACATGTGTTCATTCATAGTTTTGATGGCTCCAGTGACAATCTACAATGTAAATAGTCATGAAAATAAAGAAAACACATTGAATGAGAAGGTGTGTCAAACTTTTGGCTTGTACTATATATATATATATATATATATATATATATATATATATATATATATATATATATATATATATATATATATATATATATATATATACTGTATATATATGTATATATATATATGTTACCTTGAAGGAGAGCTCATATTTTTTATATATATATAAAAAATATGAGCTGTACTTCAAGGTAACACTTGCCTTGACTTTAAAAAGTTTAAATTTGAGGCCTGTATATACATATGTAGTTCATCATCATTCGTATCAGTTGTTTTTTTTTGAGTCATCTTCTTACCCTGTGTTATGTTTTAATTCCATGTCTCCTTGACTTTTCTCTACCCATGCGGCATGACAAAATGATATGAATTGTTGAGAGAGTTGTGCCCTGTGAATTCTACCTGGCAACGAGTGAATGTGCAAACGTGGCGTTACTAGGTAAGAAAAATCTGAGCCATTCTGTTCTGCTTGTTGCAAGCTAGCAAACATTTTGTTTCATTTGTGACCTTTTATAATGAAATAAAATAAAAACAAAGCAAAATTCAAGAGTAATATGCATATTTTAATTATTATAGGGTTTTTATCTTCACCATAGGCAGATCGAATGGCAGGATTATAACTTTTAAAGCATATAATTAATGCGTCCACAACATCCTGCATGGTTAAATGTTGTCCATTCAGTAATGCCGAGTTCAAGTTTTGTGGTAAACTCTCTCTCACCACCAAATATATCACCTCACTTGGTCAGGTCATTTTTAGGGAGAAAAAGAGGAGGGGCCTTGGGAGTGCAGAAAGGATGTCACACAATACCTCCTGAAAGGACACAAAAGGGGGCGACGGCAGCAAATACGACATTCACAGCAACTTTGGTGGGAAGTGGACCCCTTGATTGAAGGGATTAGGTTCCGAGGGAATGCTCCTAAAATTGCATTCTTGAAAGCAGATCACTCAGCTGAGCCAAAGCCATTGCCTGTACCTGAACCTGATCGACCTCCCTTTTCAAACAGTGGAAAAACAAGAACATTCAACATGGTCGCCTGCTGGGCAAAAAAAAAAGTACAAAAAACTAATTGTTTTGCCATCCAATTAAAGCAACACAACCAAACGTAAAGCAAACACGCTAACAAGTGAGTAAAGTTTTTGAAAGGTTTCCTGTACAGATGGCACACAAGAAACCGTCAAAATGACTAAAAACATGGTGGTGATGGCAGAACTATTGATTTAAAGTCCCACATTTTGCTAATTTTCAACTATTTTGAAGAAGTCTCAGAGGTCCCACAACAGTGTATTAGAGGTGTGTTGTCCAAAATCTAGCCATGATGCTGGAAATATAGATTTAAAAAGTGCTCCTAATAAACCCTACTGGGAACTAGGGTTGTACGGTATACCGGTACTAGTATAGTATCGCGGTACTAATGAATCAAAAACGGTACTATACTCTGTTTGAAAAGTACCGGTTCGCCATATTTTTTTTTTACAGGCATGACGGCATGTCGTTGCTGGTTTTATGAGCAGAAGAGCACGTTCGGCAGCGCACAATCACAGAGTACTTACAAGCAGACACAGTGTGTAGACAGAAAAGGGAGAATGGATGCATTTTAGCTTAAAAACTAACGATAAAGGTAAAGCTGTAACACTGAAACGCCCACAGGAAAAGGTGCTTTAAAGCATGGCTAACTAGTTTTGGATTGATTGATTGAGACTTTTATTAGTAGGTTGCACAGTGAAGTACATATTCCGTACAATTGACCACTAAATGGTAACACCCGAATAAGTTTTTCAACTTGTTTAAGTCGGGGTCCACTTAAATTGATTCATGACATAGATATATACTATCAGATATATACTATCATCATAATACAGTCATCACACAAGATAATCACATTGAATTATTTACATTATTTACAATCAGGGGTGTGGAGGTGGGGTAGGATATGGACAGCAAGTAGTGGACATAGAGAGAGAGAGAGAGAGAGAGAGAGAGAGAGAGAGAGAGAGAGAGAGAGAGAGAGAGAGAGAGAGAGAGAGAGAGAGAGAGAGAGAGAGCGAGAGAGAGAGAGAGAGATCAGAAGGCATAAGAAAAAGTATCTGCATTTGATTGTTTACATTTGATTATTAGCAATCCAGGGAGGGTGTTAGTTTAGGGTTGTAGCTGCCTGGAGGTTAACTTTTATTGCGGTTTTGAAGGAGTTAGCGGCTAATTGCAATTGGCAGTGTTTTAACTACTTCTAAATCACTAATCCTTGCCTACATGGCGACAAATAAAGTAATTTTCTTACAAGTATCATCCCTGCAGGTCGAGGAATAGCTAAACATCATTCACTACACACCGCAGGAGGATACAATAGCTCACCGGCATCACAATGTAAACAAATGCCATGGGTGGATTTACACCTGACATTCACTGTAATGATACCAAGTACAACAGCGTATCTAGTCGATACCACTATGATTACATCAATGTTTTTTATCGTCACAAATTATTTTTATTTATTTTTTCATATTATATTCATAAACTCAGGAAATACGTCCCTGGACACAAGAGAACTTAAGTAATGACGAATGTATGATCTGTAACTACTTGGTATCGGATCAATACCTAAATTTATGGTATCATCCAAAACTAATGTAACGTATCCAAACAACAGAAGAATAAGTGATTATTACATTTTAACAGAAGTGTAGATAGAACATGTTGAAAGAGAAAGTAACCAGGTATTAATGGTAGATGAACAAGTAGATTAATAATACATTTTTACAGCTTGTCATTTTTAATTTTGACAAAATAATCGAATGGGGAATGACAAAATATGTTACTGCTTACGTCAGCAGACAACTTAGAAGCCTTAGTTTATTTACTTACTACTAAAAGACAAGTTGTCTAGTATGTTCACTATTTTATTTAATGACATAATTGTTCTTAGATTGCAATAAGAAACATATGTTTAATGTACCCTAAGATTTTTGGTTAAAATAAAGCCAATAATGCCATTTTTCTTGTGGTCCCCTTTATTTAGAAAAGTATCGAAAAGTATCGAAATACATTTTGGTAACGGTACCGGTACCAAAATTTTGGTATCGAGACAACCCTACTGGAAACACACCGTTCTGTGGGACTGTAGCTTTAATACTTTGTTTAAAGCTTTGTTCACACTTATCTTCAACCAGGTGCATGACTCCAAGGACAGCTACTGACCCACTTTTCACATAAAAAGTAGTACCTCAGAACACCATTGCCTCATCTTTTTAGTTTTTTGAGATGCGATTTGTCTCCAAGCTTATTATTATGCTTCAGGTTGTGAGCCTCCCACCGCTAGTTGTTGTAGCGAATGCCACAGTGAACTACGTAGGATCCCACCAAAACATACTGTCTTACTCAATAGAAATAGCTTATGGCTGGAAATCAACATCACTTTGTTTTCCCACCATGGGAACAAAGAAAGTCAGTGAGAAAGACAATGATGAAGAAATCATCAAACACAAAAACATGACCAACTGTGTAGCCGACTTGTGAAATCATATACAAAGTTCGATATAACGTGGTTGATGGTCCGAAGACAACAAGAATTTGACTCGGTGAGGGAAAAAACCTGTGTATGGCTTCCTGTTCTTCTTGCACCCTTCTCATGGAAAGGTTGTCCCAGCTAGAAGGACGTGTCCGCCAGTCAGAGTCGAGTAACTTCATGACTTTAGATGACGTGGGCACGCTTGCTAGCGTTAGCCGTATTTAGTAAACTTGCCCAGTTTACAGCAGGCCTAATTGGCCTACAAGCTACGGTGAGCCGGCTACGAAGCATAACAGATCTAGTAGGGCTGTGAAAGTTTGGGCACCACACGATTCGATTCTTGGCTGTATCAATTGGATTCAGAATTGATTCTCGATTCAAAACAATTCTCTAATCAAATTGAATACTTTTTAAATAACATTGGGTACCAGTTCTATGATTAACTACATTCCTCCATAAAATAGATTTAAAAAACTCTGATGAAATTCTATATTACTTAAAAGAAAACTGGTTTTGTTTAATAAAATTCTACCAAAACATTTAATAAAGTCAAATACAAATAAGGCAACAAGAGAAGTATCCCACACTTCTCTTTTCTAAAGTAAATCCGTACAGCAGATATGAACATCTACATCAACAATATAATTTGCCTAAGTGGCTGGACAGGACAGATTAACAAAAATAAAATTAAATTAAATTTAAATCGATTTTTGAATTTTTTTTAATCGATTAAGAATCGTCACAAATAAAAACTGCCATTCATTCTAAAATTGTTTTTTTGTCTTCACCCATAAGATTTAGCTCGTTAGCTAGTCCTACACCACAGTCTACCAGCTGCGATGTAAACAGGCACGATCACATTAAATAAAATATCGCGTTATATTGGCCCGCGTTCAATCGAAGTTTGAGTGTATGTAAACGCATGAAATTAATGCCAATTTCTTATATCATTTTATTTACAATTAACAATACAAATAATTTCTAGTACCAGTCCCTCTTTTTAACAGTGTACGCTAGGAACATGTCAACAGATATGAATTTACAGGTGACATCTGTAATTTTTCAGGTTTTGTCATACTCGGTGCCTTTGGACAACAACTCTGATAGGCTCGTTTGGTGTATTTTTATTTGCCTCACTTGGTGGTTTTGAGGTAACGTTAGTATTTTATCATTTTAACACTGTCTGTACTGTTCTGTACATATCTTGTTTTGAAGTGATCGAAAGGAATATACGTGTTCAAGTTGCTTGCAGCAACTCATGTTTTGCAATAGCCTACCACTATTTGGTCGTTATCTATGGAGCCAGAACACTGCCAGTAAAATTTGGAATCGAAAACAAAAATTGACATTGTAGAAAAAGTTGTATTGCTACATTGTTGACAACAATGCTCCCGCCAGCTCTCCCCCGTAAAGTAAAGTTAAATTCTCTCACGGGGTAGCAGTGTTGCCGCAGTTACAGTACCTCAGCCGCAGTCAAGAAGTAAAAATTACGATAGCCAAGTACAATAAAAGAATACTTAACCAGCGGACATCTATCCAGGAGAATACAGAGAAGCTGCTGATGGTATTGTTTGACAAAGAAACAGCTGGAAAGAAATCCACTCTCCAAGATAAATGCTGTACATTATTATTACATTGTTTCATAGAGCTACTTTAGCGTTTTGTAGTTCCTTCTATTATATTGTTTTCACACAGTTTTCATAAAATGTTTCTTGTCTAAAAGTTGTTTTTCTTTTTTAAAGTCATGTTATATGTTTTTAATTGTGGTGTGTAGGGATGATGTTTGATAAGGAATTATCGAGTTCGAGCCTATTATCGAATCCTCTTATCGAACCGATTCCTTATCGAGTCCAGATAGGTTGTTGTATATGGAAAAAAACACACAATATTTGGTTTAACAAAAGCTCACTTTTATTATATAATAAAAAAATAAAATCTAATAAATAAATAAATATTGACTGTTACCCACCTAAAAAAATAAAATAAAATAAATAAATATTGACTGTTGTTACCCAAAGTATATTAAGTGGGATTTTTCAGAGAAACAAATATATACAGTAACACAAAAACAACCTGTCTCTGTGATCACTATAGGTGTATAAATAATAATATAGTGTTAAATAAAATCAGTCCCTTGGGCACAAAACTGAAAATAATACAGCTCTCCAAAAAGTGCACTTCTGCTGCTATTTGACATAACTGTTTGTTATGATGCTTTGACATTTTTGCACTTTATTTCTTTATTGAAAGAACATTCTATGAAGAGAAAAGTTCTTTGCAAATGTGGTTACAATGCTAATAAATGAAAAGTTAAAGCTAAAAAAAGAAATACACTTTATTGAGTTAACATTATTTCTTTATGGGGGAAAATGTTATGAGCTAGAGAATATAACAACTACACTACCCAGCATGCAACGGGAGTTACGAGCATGCGCGGTAGCCCCGAAAAGTGTTGCATGTTGCCACGCTGTGAAAGTAAACGTCAAGAACTCAGCCAACACGCCTCGTCTGCATTATTTACAATTAGACAGACAACACATCTACAGTGTGATTTTGTTTTGTTTACAAGGAAAGAAAAACAAAAGTTAAAAAAGGGAGATATGTTGTATGTATATGTATGTGCTGCGGTTGTTTTAAGAACGTTGCGACAGCTGCCGTAAAGGAGGTGCGTTGCTATGTTTCCGGTTGGTCGTAAAAGTGTTCGTCATGTGTTTTACCCTGCTAAAATCTCTCAGTAAAGTTATTCGATGGATTATAGCTTTTGTTTTGAACTTTATTACACCTTGGAGCGCTTTTTCCCGTCCATTGTTTTCCTGCTTTCGCTATCTGCGCCTAATTACTGAGCTACGTGACGTCATTTATTGTGATGTCCCACGGAGCATTTCTGGTCGGGACGGGATTCGAATAAAGAATCAACTCTTTTCCTTTACTATAGTGGTCTCGATAACAGGAACCGGTTCTCAAAAAGGGATTCGAGTCCGAGGACTCGGTTCTTTTCTTATCAAACAACCGGTAAAACCGGTTTCGAGTATCATCCCTAGTGGTGTGTTGGGGGGCCATGGACTGATTAAATATATAATTTTAATGCCTGATACCGTTACGTAATAAGAGTTTTTTGAGGTACGAGCTACGTCACAGAACCAATTGAATTATTTTCTGTTACGACCCCCCTCTGAGGAAGAAAACATTTTGTGCATCCCCCAACCTCTACTATAAATAGTATAATTTGTCTAAAATTGTTTTACGCAAGCCTCTGCATAGCATTGTATCCTTATTACCATTAAAGAAAAGAAAAACGAAAGAACTATAGATCAACTTATAAAGAATAACTTTATTAACATTGTCTTTTTAGTTTGTAACAGAACATATTTTAAGTGCATCAACTAGCCTGAAATAGAAATAAAATCTATGCTTATTTAAACTATAAACTAGGGGTCCCCAAAGTTTTTCACCCGGGGGCCGCATTGGGTTAAAAAATGTTGGCCAGGGGCTGGGCTATATATACATCAATATATAGTCAATTAGTGCACTTGGCAAAAAAATTACTAAATCGTTGGGGAGATGTAAAAAACACTATTGTTCTTTTTTTTTAATAAATGTCTAATGATAATGTCAATGAGGGATTTTTAATCTTTGCTATGTTGAAATTGTAACTAATATTGATACTGTTGTTGATAATATTCATTTTTGTTTCACTGCTTTTGGTTTGTTCTGTGTCGTGTTTGTGTCTCCTCTCAATTGCTCTGTTTATTGCAGTTCTGAGTGTTGCTGGGTCGGGTTTGGTTTTGGAATTGGATTGCATTGTTATGGTATTGCTGTGTATTGTTTTGTTGGATTGATTAATTTAAAAAAATTTAAAAATTAAAAATTAAAAAATATATAAATAAATACTTTTTTTTTTTTAAATCAATTTTTAAAAAATAAGAATCGATTCTGAATCGCACAATGTGAGAATCGGGATTCGAATTCGAATCGATTTTTTCCCACACCCCCAATATATATATATAATCTGTAGGGCTGTGAATCTTTGGGTGTCCCACGATTCGATTCAATATCGATTCTTGGAGTCACGATTCGATTCAGAATCGATTTTTTTTTTTTTTCAATTCAACACGATTCTCGATTAAAAAACGATTTTTTTTTCCGATTCAAAACGATTCTCTATTCATTCAATACATAGGATTTCAGCAGGATCTACCCCAGTCTGCTGACATGCAAGCAGAGTAGTAGATTTTTGTAAAAAGCTTTTATAATTGTAAAGGACAATGTTTTATCAACTGATTGCAATAATGTAAATTTGTTTTAACTATTAAATGAACCAAAAATATGACTTATTTTATCTTTGTGAAAATATTGGACACGGTGTGTTGTCAAGCTTATGAGATGCGATGCAAGTGTAAGCCACTGTGACACTATTGCTAATTTTTTTTTATTTTTTATAAATGTCTAATGATAATGTCAATGAGGGATTTTTAATTACTGCTATGTTGAAATTGTAACTAATATTGATACTGTTGTTGATAATATTCATTTTTGTTTCACTACTTTTGGTTTGTTGTGTGTCGTGTTTGTGTCTCCCCTCAATTGCTCTGTTTATTGCAGTTCTGAGTGTTGCTGGGTCGGGTTTGGTTTTGGAATTGGATTGCATTGTTATGGTATTGCTGTGTATTGTTTTGTTGGATTGATTAATTAAAAAAATTAAAAATAAAAATAAAAATACTTTTTTTTAAAATAATAATTAAATTTAAAAAATCGATTTTTTAAAAATGAGAATCGATTCTGAATCGCACAATGTGAGAATCGCGATTCGAATTCGAATCGATTTTTTCCCACACCCCTAATAATCTGTCTCATTGCAGAATAGACAAACTGCCTTTTCCTTACACTGAACAAAAAAAAGTCATATGTCCACTGATGTTTAAAATCGGAGTCTATTTTACGTCTCCCCAACGATTTCGTATTTTTTTGGCCTCGTGCACTAATTGACTGAAAGAGCGCACACTTGCCGCCCGCTCGCCCAACACTGCGGCGCAAGCGTGATGACGTCACGTTATCGATGGAAAAATGCATTTTTAAACTACATGATTTGCCTAAGCGGCTAGGAGACCCAGAGAGTAACAAGCTGTAGAAAATGGATTGATGGATGGCCTAGAAAGGACATATTTGAAAAAAAATAATAATACAAAAAAATAAAAATAAAAATAAAAACTTTTTTTTTTATTCGGGACTACGCGTGGGCCGGATTTCAGACACCGGCGGACCGTATCTGGCCTGCGGGCCGTAGTTTGGAGACCACTGCTATAAACATTTTTTTTACTGACTTGAACCGTTTGATATTTAAAAATAAAATTAAACTCAATAAATAATAATAATTTCAAAATGAAATATCCTCAGGAGCCCAATATATAACATACTTTAACCTACAAAGCAAAAATGAATGAAACAATTTGTTCAGATTTTTGTAAAAAAAATTTTTATCAAAATGAGGAAGACAGGATTAATGGCTACAATGACCACGTTTCGCAAGTTCGAAGTTTGAAGCATGATACTGCATGAAACCGATAAAGCAAGTTCCCTGGGGACATCATATTGCATATTTGAGAAGAACTGCTCTTGGGACACCTACTAGTTTTATAATATCGTGAGAAAGTCATGTTTCATTATATAGGATCGCTATTAGGTATGCCAGTGATTAACAAGCCTCCACCTTGCAGATAAACGGTGAGTCATTTACAACTGTGTATTGACAATTTACAGCCGCAAAGTAATCTATTTATAAACCCTTCACAAGGGTATCCTCAGACTAATGTCCAACAGTCCGTCCACAGAATCAGCTCATCAGATGTAGCACAGACAGCAATAAGCCTGCTAGGTTTGCTGCACATGCTCAGATCACTCAGTCAGATAAGCACATCCTCTTAAAATACATTCCCGAGAAAAAAGGAGTGATTCATGGTATCAATACAGAACAATGGCTCGACTGCTGCATGGGAATTGTTCTGTGATAGCTCAGGGTTCCCAGAAAAGAAGACAGTATTTTGGTAGACAATGGCGTGAATTCAGGATGTGGTGGCGGATTTATTTGCTCTTTTAATACGAGTGGACTCAGGCTCTTTAAATACTAAATAAAAAATATAGAGCATACCGTACCATACTAAAAGAAATGAAAATCCCGTACACCCACTGCCAACTATATTGTAGTCCCAAACACTAATACAGAGTGGAACCTCTACGGTCAAATGCAGCAAAGCGTCTCAGAGTTTGGACTTTGACCTACATTTTTGTCAAAATGCCTACCTATTGTCCGTCATGCATGACCAAAGACGTCAACATATAAGACCTCGGGGTATGTCACAAGACTGTGAAAAGTCATTTTGTTCGGCCTTTTCCTGAAGTAGTTTTCCAACTTATTCAAAAAGAATATATAGGACTCACAATACAAGCAGTAAGTCTGCAGTGTCACCACACACATAATAATTGGGCCTGAGCTACGAAAAGTTTGCGTGTATTAAAACACGTGCAAAATGTGAGCGAAATTTTAGTGTGTCTACATTAGGGATGTCAAAGGGTTTTCATTAAGGGCCACATCGCAGTTATGGCTGCCATCAGAGGGCCGCTTGTAACAGCGAATAATGTATGAATTTGCCTCTAGATTTCATTATTAAGTATATAAATTGTTTTAAGTAGACTGTAGATTTTACAGTAAAACAATGCATTTACAAAATTTTACTGTAAAATAGTGTTTTTAAAAATGGTATTTATTTATTTATTTTTTATTCTGGCAATTTAGCTGCCGGGCAGCACGGTGGGACAGGGGTTAGTGCATGTGCCTCACAATACGAAGGTCCTGAGTAGTCCTGAGTTCAATCCCGGGCTCGGGATCTTTCTGTGTGGAGTTTGCATGTTCTCCCCGTGACTGCGTGGGTTCCCTCCGGGTACTCCGGCTTCCTCCCACCTCCAAAAACGTGCACCTGGGGATAGGTTGATTGGCAACACTAAAATTGGCCCTACTGTGTGAATGTGAGTGTGAATGTTGTCTGTCTATCTGTGTTTGCCCTATGATGAGGTGGCGACTTGTCCAAGGTGTACCCCGCCTTCCGCCCGATTGTAGCTGAGATAGGCTCCAGCGCCCCCCACGACCCCGAAGGGAATAAGCGGTAGAAAATGGATGGATGGAACTTAGATGCCGGTTTTTCTACCATAAAAACAAATGTACCGTCTTTGCATTTACAGTAATACACCGTTAAAAACAAGACTTTACAGTAAAAATATGGCAGCTCAGTCAACAGAATTTTAATGCAAAAATGTTTTAGTTTTTTTCAATTTACAGTAATATGCTGTAAAGAACACCGTAAAATGTATTGTCATTTTTATTAATTTGATGAGTAGTTTGCTGTAAAGTCATAAGTCAAGCAGATATTTAAGTATTTATTTTTGTTTCGCCAAAAAATGTTTGGAAAGTATGATAACATACTGTAATATTTGTTGCAATAATGGATGTTATTAAAGTTTAAAATGTATGCAATTTCAAGCAGTACATATATTTATTTCTGAAAAAAATCTATTACATATAGTGAGAAAATATTAATTACTTTATTGACACATATCATTTCCAGGTGTTTGTGGGCCAGATAAAATGATGTCGCAGGCCAGATCTGGCCCCCGGGCCTTGAGTTTGACACCTCTGGTCTACATGAATATGCAGAATATACGCTGATCGTCAGAACGTCCACAATATTGGGAGGAGAAGATGCAGAGATTATCATTTTGGGCTCGCAATGTGATTTATCAAGACCGAGAAACTCTTTTACAACGGCTGTTTTGCGTCTTTATTTAGTATGTCTAAGAATGTGCAAACAGGCACAGCTACACATAAATAGCTGTGAGAAAAGAGGGGGTCGCGTTGCAAATATTCCCTCTGCGTCCAACAAATTTGGACTGTCAGATATAAAAAACTATTAGATATATATAGTGTATTCCTGGCCTATTCAGCTGGCGGTCCGCAGGCCACATCTGGCCCACCAAAGCTTTAAGTTTGGCCCGCCGAACATCACCCAAATAGGCCTGATGAAACCATTCAAAACAGGCTTGCTCATGTATGCAGTACTCCCGCCACCCTCCAGGGGGAAACAGCGGAGCATATGTGTCACAATGAAGCGTCAGTGTGTGAGTAAAAGAAGATGGCACTATTGACTAAAAATTTTAAAAAATCTGAAAAATCTGACTTTAGTAGCGACTGGACAGCAAAGTATGAATATATAAGAAATTGCTGACTTTGATGTGTTTTGTCTTCGTAGCTGTGTTGTTTTTGGCTGTTTAACTTGAGCGATCAAAACTGGTTCAATACATGTAGCACTGAATTTGACCAGCAGAGGGCGATAAAGCTACACCTTTGGTTTAATTTTGTTAAATCACATGTGTGCAATGTTTGCTGTGTGTATTAACACTTAACATTCTATTTTATTTATGTAACATAATGGACAATATTTATGTAAAATACACAATGGACGTTATACTTTTGTAATGTTCATATTTTTCAGTTTTACAAACCTAAAAAAAGGCAGACATATAAAGATATAAAACTGAGGAAGAAAAATAATTCAAAAGAAAGAACATCAATAATCAACAGAACTTGTTAACTCTGTCTAGCCGCACACGTTGGAAGTGAGTAGCGACAGCAGAATAATGAATTTATTGACAGTGCAGTGTGAAAGGTGATGTGCTTACTTTGTAAATAAGTAAACGTAGTCGTAAAGCAGGCCTGGGCAATTATTTTGCCTCGGGGGTCCAAATTTAGAGAAACAATTATGTCTGGGGGCCGGTATATCTATTTTTAGGAACACTAATACAAAAACTCCCAATAATGTCTGATTGAATGCTAAAAACGTTATGACAGACCGCCTTAAAAAATGGAATGGAATTTTAATTTTTTTTACTGAATGAGACACCCAGAATGTACATGAAAATAAAGAATGTGGGATTTACAATATTAACTAGGAACGATAAAACACTGAATATTGACAACATATGAACGTCACACCCCCTCTCGATCGACATATTTTACAATCAAGTGAAACGCAACAAAAATGCAACAAACAGTGAAATATGAACGCGAAGGGTAAAAAAAACAAAAAACACCTACAATCTTATACATCTGATACATCACTAAGCTTTAGAACTTTGTTATAAAAATCTCCTTCCACGTCTGTTCCTGACACCCGCATTTCAGGCTGGCCGCTCTGGAAACACTCTTGGGAAACGCTCCCCACCCACACTGCTTGGTGCCTCGTCTGAGCTGCTGTGACTTAGATTACCATAGTAACTAATTAGATTACCATAGAAACTAGTATATTATGCATAAGCACATATTCTAACCATTGAAGTACTTTGTATTGTTCAAGACTTACGGTCATTTGAAAACATCACTGTACATCATAATGGCAGCTACAGTTTCCATCTTAGAGATCTAAAAAAAATTTTGGGGGAATGTCCGGCGGGCCAGATTGAAAGGCTTAACGGGCCGCATGCGGCCCCCGGGCCTTAATTTGCCCATATTTGTTTTAAAGGAATATAACCTACAGAGGCACTTTATAAATGAACATCTAAATTTTGAGGTGCGGCCCCTGAGACCTTGGGCTCTTGAAACTGTGGCCCTCTTCATTATGTAGTTGAATAGCCCTGGTTTATTCAGTAATATCATTTTAGATTTCTATTTTTCTAATTACCGTATTTTTTGGATTATAAATTGCTCCGGAGTATACGTCGAACCGGCCGAAAATGCATAATAAAGAAGGAAAAAAACATACATACGTCGCACTCGAGTATAAGTCGCATTTTTGGGGGAAATTTATTTGATAAAATCCAACACCAAGAATAGACATTTGAAAGGCAATTTAAAATAAATAAAGAATAGTGAACAACAGGCTGAATAAGTGTATGTTATATGACGCATAAATAACCAACTGAGAACGTGCCTGGTATGTTAACGTAACATATTATGGTAAGAGACATTCAAATAACTATAACATATAGAACATGCTATACGTTTACCAAACAATCTGTCACTCCTGATTGCTAAATCCGATGAAATCTTCTTCCTCGTTGTCGCTCCTGGTATGCGCCGCTAGTGTCCATTCTTTTTGCTGCTCGATCGCCGTTTTCTGCCGCATATTTTACTACGTCCATCTTGTAATCTGCAGTATATTTGTTCAGTCCTACCCAGTTTTTATAAGTTACCGCCAATGTTGATGTGATCCATTTTAATAACTACGGCAGTAGCATATAGCATATAGCAGTTAGCATCCCATGACCCACTATGCACTTCTGCCATGACCCTCCCCCACCGAATTCTTATTGGTTGACGTGTGAGTGACGATTACTGACGTGTGTGTGACGATTGCTGCCATTTGCTTCGTCTCTTACGTGAATGAGATAAATAATATTATTTGATATTTTACGGTAATGTGTTAATAATTTCACACATAAGTCGCTCCGGAGTATATGTCGCACCCACGGCCAAACTATGAAAAAAAATTTGATTTATAATCCGAAAAATACAGTAATTTAATTTAAAAAAAATTGTTTTTACAATTTTAGCTGCTGGGTGACTTTAGGGACATATTACAACTGCTGGCGAGTATTTTTATGTATTTATTGTCCTATGAGAAATATATTAGTGAATATTATATCACTATGAAAAAAATCGCAAAGTATCCAGACGCACCATCACAACACCTCAGCACATCCCAGAGTGCACCTTCAGGGTGCTAGAAAATAGGTTCTGTTGCTTCAATTTATCCTAGAAAAGGTGGTACATAATATATTAGTGCTATATGATGCCATAAATGTGGAAGGAAATGAGTGTCTCCATGGTGACATTTTGTGTACATGCAAAAACTGAATTTTTATAGGGCAGTCTACACCACCTTTGTACTCGTTATCAATTGTACACGCAGTCTTAGTAGATCACCCGTGACATGTGGACACAATTTTGAAGTCTGAACAAGCCATTTAGCCCTACATAGTCATTAGTTATCAAGGTACTAATTACGGTTAAATTAATTTTGTACTTTGTGACTGATTGGGCTAAAAAGGCAATAAGGCAGTTAAGGCTGGTACAAATAAATCTTAAAGGGGAACTGCACTTTTGGGGGGAAATTTTGCCCATCAATCATAATTTTTATGTGAGTCAAGAACACTTTTCTGTGTACTGTAAATATAAAAAACTGCTCGTCAGAGGCAGCTAGCAATGGAGGTAAAGGGGATTTGAGCTGTCCTGCCTATACAGCCCTCTAAAAAACCTCCAAGGACGTGTTGTATACATGATGGAAGTATATACAGTATGTAATGTAGTAACAGGCACATTCATGATAACATGTAATATTTAGGTATTTTGCTCATTTTAAGTATTACCAAAACTACTTTCTTGGGCCCATTCATTTCACGGCGCGCATAGCAACGATTTTCGTTGTTATGCATTTCATTTGATGAGAGTGATATAGTATCAAGTTAGTAGCGTGTAGATTTTCAAATTTAACCAAATTCCCGGCTTTGTGCCACAAATTTCTACCATACAGGTGAGACACATGATTTATTACCTAGAATTTTTTTTATCCAAACCCGAAGGCAATACAGCTGATGCAGCTCAAGCTTCTTCTTTATCTTATGGTGGGTCACAACCAATATTATTAGCAAGACGATGTGTCACGATGTCAGAGAAATAGTTAGGCGGTGTTAGCTCTTACAATTACAATGTCCCTCCAGCTTTGTTAATATGCATGTTACAACATGTAAATGGAGTGTTTTGGTAGTTTTAGATGTTTTTAGAGCGTTTTAGAGGCAATATTGGTTTATCCTCTTTTGCTGCATTGTTAGCCACCTTTTGTTAAATTATTTTTAATGTTTAGAATGCACAAAAAAAAGACGTGTGTTCTTGTTCTCCATGCTAAAATCCTCTGCTGTTGCCTTTTCTAATACAAAGTAGAACATAATTCTAAGTTATACCTGTCAGTAGATTTAATATGGAAGCGCTAAAAAGTATAACTTCGGCCCCAAATTGATTGAAACTTGTATTAGTAGATTGCACAGTACAGTACATGTTTCGTACAATAAATGGTTACACCCAAATAAGTTTTTCAGGGGTCCACGTTAATCAATTCATGGTAGAAGATAGAGAAAAATAAGGAACTTATTGACCACAACTTTGGATTACAACTGTATAAAAATGATGGACTTGCGCAAAGCTCTTTGGGTAAACCTCTGATGTAACTGCTTATGTAACTAAGGCAAAATAAGTCACAACTGCCCAAAATTCCAAACGGCTCGTTTGGAGCAAGTATGGAAGAAGGCAAGATTGTTTTATATATATCTCCACCATGCCTCCAAGGTTTGCTTTCACATTTTCAAGACTAGGGGATCTCAAATACACAGGTACCAACACGTAAAAACAGTTAAAGAGATTAATTTGTAATTTGTAACAGACTCCACACATAAAAATAAAAACAATCAAGCAGTGTGTTTGGTCTGCTACAATAATATCAACACAACACAGCACACAGATAACGACTCTGTCCAATCAATGAGCCACATTCAAAGTCCTCCAAGCCTGAAATCTTGCATGAATAAACATGGTCCATATCTGTATTGATCTAAATATTGATAGTATCTATACCATAGGTATCAAAGTCAAGGCTCGCGGGCCAGATCCGGCACTCAAATTAATTATCTATGGCCCCCGGGATGATATTTGATTAGTATTAGAACTGGCCACAGGCCACAGCCGCCTTGCATGCACCAATACTCCATCAGTGTTGGCGCTAGGAATTTTCAAAATGGGGTCTTAGGGACCCCATCAAGTCATAAAAATGAGGTCCCACAGTAAATTTATGGGGTCCCACTTTTTTGTAAGCGTTTTGAAAACAAATGATAAATGTATGCATTATCCTGTTATATCTCACATTCTATATTGTGTTTTGGAAAAAGGTTGTCATAAACGTTACTTAATTCATTTAAAAAAATAATACAAAAGAAAACACATTTTTATGCACATGTAAATGTATTCAGTTATAAACATTCATTCACTTTCTTCTTTCTTTCATGGATTAAACTTTACTGCTGCCGGTATTTTTTCTATATTTTTATTGTAATATTTTCAGAATGTGTTTGTTCTGTTTTTGGCCAAAATAAGACAAAGAAAACAATCTGAAGTTGTCTTTATTTTTTAGTTTTAATGCCGTGATTTTAATATAATTAAATATTACCTGTATAGTTAATAAAGGTTTTATAATAGCAACAGTTTGACCCGAGAACTGATTTTTTTTCTACTTGAATTATTTTCTACAGGAAGAAATGGTTGGCCTGTATCCAGGAAGTACCTGAGAGATATCACTGTATGGCACATACTGCGGTTCAAAGGTCCAATCTGTACATTCCCCTCATGTTTTCTTCTTTCCTTTGCTCTGTTTTCAACTGATGCCCCAGATAGAATCATATAAATAACCAAACACTAATAGTTGGAAATATGTGTTTCTATACACTTGGCAGACCATCACATTTTTATTCATAGGATCAGCGGAAACCGCTTAAGAAAAAGAAGAAGAAAAAAAAAACCTTTGAACCTCAGCGTATATCAACAGTGCCATTATCTAATTGATCTAAAGGCAGCTGTATTGAAAAAAGCCACCTGCTTGGTCTTGAAAGAAACCACAGAACTTATTCAGCTGCTTCCAGGCTTCCTGACAATATAAATTATCCTTTTTATAATACACCCACAAAGCAACCAGAGTGTTCCTGAAAAGTCAAATTTGGACTAGCAGACATTGGCAAGCAGCAATGCCTATAAAAAAAAACACTACGTCACAGCATTGCTCTGCCAACACCTTCCTGTTCCATCTTCAAGACTTCAAATATTCTTTGTCAATTTCCAATGCTTCTGTCAGGCCGCTTTGATGATAACATCAAATTGTGAACAAGTTGCAAAAACCCTCTTTAAGGTTTTACGACAGAAAACTAATTAATAATCTTTACATTACAGCCTTTTGATTGTTTTAGAACAACTTGGATGTCAACCAGTGGCATCAGGGGCGCCCCTGCCTATACGCAGGTCAGAGCGTATAGAAATTTTACTGCAAACTAATTCCTATCCTCTTCCTATTCCGTCACCGTTAAGGATATAATCGCAGTTTTCCCTTGGCATTGTCAGTATGCCTGTGGCGCACAGCGTTAATGCACTGGTCTTGTGAGCTAGCCATAATGGGTTCCGTCTGAGGTGGTAATTGAGGCAGAAAGTCTTGATAATTGAAGTTATTATATATTATCATTATTATTACTATATTTGTTATTTTGCACACAATTTTGAACAGGCTGAAAATTTTGGAGTTGGAACAGTTTGAATCGGATAAAAAATGTGGGAATTGTGGAACTTTGAAAAATGTCCCATTCTTTTCAATGGGAATTTCATGGAAATTTGGGAATTTCGGGAAAAGCGTGAATTTTTTGGAAAACGTTAAAGGACTTGAATGTTCTGAATGAGTTGAAATGGTTGGTGTTGGAATTTTTCAAATCGGTCGAGAAATGTTGAAGTGGTAACATTTTTAATTGAGAAATGGTATTAAGGAATTTCAGGAATTTCGGGAAAACCGGGAATATTTCCAGTTCAAAAAACAACTTCGTTTTTGTCCTGATTAAGAGGAATGATTGGACGGTGGAACGGTTGAAGTGGGTTGAAAAATGTGGAATGAGTAGTCACCAGAATAAAGGGTAAAAAAAAGGGTTTGAAAAAAGGGAATTCTGGGAATTCCTGGAATTTTTTCTAACTTGGAAAAATTATAGTTTGAATTTCCAGGATGAGTGGAATATGTTGAAGGTGGCATGGTTTGAATCAGTTGAAAAATGTGGAAATGGTGGAAGTTTGAAAAATGGCCAATTCATTTTAAATGGGAAAAATGTCCCGGAAAACCTGGAATTCTGGGAAATCTGGGAATTAGTCAAGGGAAAGCCTTCGATTCCCCGAATAGGCTGAACAGTTTGAAGTTGGAACGGTTTGAATCAGGTGAAAAATGTGGAAGGTAGAGCGCACCAAAATCTGGAGAAGAAGTTGAATAAATTGATGAATTTTGTTGTAGAAAACCATATACATGTACATGATACATGGGTTATACTTGTATAGCGCTTTTCTACCTTCAAGGTACTCAAAGCGCTTTGACAGTATTTCCACATTCACCCATTCACACACTGATGGAGGGAGCTGCCATGCAAGGCGCTACCAGCACATATCAGGAGCAAGGGTGAAGTGTCTTGCCCAAGGACACAACGGACGTGACTAGGATGGTAGAAGGTGGGGATTGAACCCCAGTAACCAGCAACCCTCCGATTGCTGGCACGGCCACTCTACCAACTTCGCCACGCATATGTGTGAATGCATTGGAACATTCACACAATTATATATTACAATATTAATATAATAATAATTTATAAATGGTACAAACATTGCTTAACACAAAAAAGTATGAAAAAATGGGAGTAACCTCCGAATAAAATTAACCAGGGCCCTGAGTGTTGAAACGTGTTCAACTACAGAGGTTCCATTGTAGCTTCAGAAGTATAGTTAGTGGACCAGGTAGGACACCTCTCTTGTTGCATCTAACTGATTTTATTCACTTAATTAATCAAAAAATGCATTTTAGGATAAATTTTTAGCACAATGACCAAAAAAAAGCAATGACACGTCACAACTGTAGGACAGCCCGGTTGCAAATACTACTGTATCCCTTACTGTTGCTTTAAGACACAAATAGAAAACTCCATATCTCAATATTTGCGTTGAACACGCAGGAAAAAAAATGCAATGGCGTCAGATGGACATTTGTTACACCCATGCTCGTATAAAGGGATGCTGGGCGGTATAGCTCGGTTGGTAGAGTGGCCGTGCCAGCAACTTGAGGGTTGCAGGTTCGATTCCCGCTTCCGCCATCCTAGTCCCTGCCGTTGTGTCCTTGGGCAAGACACTTTACCCACCTGCTCCCAGTGCCACCCACACTGGTTTAAATGTAACTTAGATATTGGGTTTCACAATGTAAAGCGCTTTGAGTCACTTGAGAAAAAGCGCTATATAAATGTAATTCACTTCACTTCACTGTTAAAAAGCCAAATGTGAGCAACACATGTGTGCGGTAGAGACAGGCGACAGCCTAGTAGCAAGTCATAGATCTCGCCATGTCCTTTAATGCAGTGTAACGCTCCCAAATACACAGAGAATTACCACGTAATAAAACCAGGCGTCCTCCCCAAAGGCCCTGCACGCGTCCATCCGCATGTGTGCGTATTATATTTAGATATGCGGGGGGCGGGGGTCTTTGCTCAGCTGTCTAAAAACATGGACATTGAAAAGCCAGCGACACACTAGGTGGCAACTGGTAGAGTGAAAAACAACAGCCAGGCCTCCGTGCTCACCTTTTAGAGAATTCCACACAGTGGATAATTGGGCATGAGGTGCAAAATTTAACAGGCCGTGAGCCAAACTCCTGCCACGGGTTGTGATGGAAGCATATTTTCCAGCCACGGGGGCGTAAACCTGAATCCTGGCAAGCATCCCATTGAGCATTATTCACATGATCGACCACTGCATGAGCTGACGACGCTCAAAATCAAAACTAGCACTCAACACCTTTAGCCTAAAAAAAAACTAGAAATGAATGGAAATGTTCCACCACAAGCAGCGAAATGAGCATCAACATAAGGCAGATGAGTCAATAAGATGTGTTCAACATACCTGTCCCAGATCCAGAGTGACGTTGATCTCATTGTAGCCCAGCCCTTTGGACAGAGGAGGACTCTGCCACCAGCGCTCCGTCCCGTCGATGGCGTTGGTCACCGGGTGGGCTTTGCTTGGGTCAGCGGCATTGCAGTAGTTGCAGAACTGGCCCTGGCCGTTTACAAATAGTAGGTTAGGACACAAACTCAACAGTCAACACTGCCTGTGAATACTTTAGCTTTTTATTTGGCTTTTTGTCGTGACCAAAAAAGTGACTTGTAATAGTAGTTAACTTACTATTACACTTAATTACGAATGTGAAAACATGCTACTTGTTGACATGTTGACCCCCAATTGAATGGATTACTTCTACTTCCATAGTTTGCCTGCTCAGAGTGTCCCCCCTGAGATCGGTAGGTCGTGAGTTCAAACCCCGGCCGAGTCATACCAAAGACTATAAAAATGGGACCCATTACCTCCCTGCTTGGCACTCAGCATCAAGGGTTGGATTTGGGGGTTAAATCACCAAAAATGATTCCCGATTGGGCCACCGCTGCTGCTCGCTGCTCCCCTCACCTCCCAGCGGGTGGAACAAGGGAATGGGTGTTTGTGACTATCAGTGGTACTTTAACTTTTCCTGAGCGGAAAGATTGTGTCGAAATACAAAATAATTTGATTGTGTGCAATGTCTACCGTACCGTAAACAAACTTGATAGCGCGCGCAAAGCTAATCTTCTAAGTTTGTGCGCAGGGAATTGCGTCCCTTTAATTAACAATTCATTTAGCGTGTCTGTCTTTATGTATATGCAAAATAAATTTTGATCATCAAAACATCTACAATATTGGGAGGAGAAGATGCAAATATAATTATTTAGCACTCACAACTGTTCTGCGACCACTGTTTTGCGTCTATGTTTAGTACATTTGAAAAACTAGCACGGTTAAGCACAAATGACTGTGAGAAGAGGCGATCGTCCTGGCGATTGAGGATCACAACATTCCGTCTGTGTGCGTGTCAACATATTTAGACAGTCAGAAGTGAAAATATTAGACATATTGCCTATTCAGCAATATTATTTTATAATGTTATAACTGCTGTGATTAAAAGAAATTTGGATTTGTTTTAGTGTTGGGTGCCGTTTTTTATGGTGTAAGTTTTTACATATAGGAAATATATATTAGACCTTATATATGTCTTACAATATGCATTTTCTTGCGCCTGGACCATTCCAGACGAACCATCATAACATCGCAGCACCTCCCAGAGCACACCTTCAACATGCTAAAAGTAGCTTGTTGACAAGATTGTGCTTCAATATCGCCTAGAAAATGCAGTACTATTATACAAAACCCAAAACCAGTGAAGTTGGAACGTTGTGTAAATCGTAACTAAAAACAGAATACAATGATTTGCAAATCCTTTGAATTCCGATTGAATAGACTGCAAAGACAAGATATTTCATCTTTGAAGTGAGACACTCTGGTTTTTTTTGGCAAGTAATCATTACAATTTAATGGCAGCAACACATTGCAAAAAAGTTGGCAAAGCAGCATTTTTACCACTGTGTTACATGGCCTTTCCTTTTAACAACACTCAGTAAACGTTTGGGAACTGAGGAGACCAATATTTGAAGCTTTTCAGGTGGAATTCTTTCCCATTCTTGCTCAATGTTCAGCTTAAGTTGCTCAACAGTCCGGGGTCTCAGTTGTGGTATTTTAGGCTTCATAATGCGCCAAATGTTTTCAATGGGAGACAGGTCTGGACTACAGGCAGGCCAGTCTAGTACCCACACTCTTTTACTACAAAGTCACGCTGTTGTAACACATGCAGAATGTGGCTTGGCATTGTCTTGCTGAAATAAGCAGGGGTGTCCATGAAAAAGACCTTGCTTGAATGGCAACATATGTTGCTCCAAAGCCTGTATGTACCTTTCAGCAACTTTCTCAGTCTTTTTTGCCACTTGTGCCAGCTTTTTTTAAACATGTTGCAGGCATCAAATTCCAAATGAGCTAATATTTGCAAAAAATAACAAAGTTTACCAGTTCAAACGTTAAGTATCTTGTCTTTGCAGTCTATTCAATTGAATATAGGTTGAAAAGGATTTGCAAATCGATGTATTCTGTTTTTATTTACCAAAAGGCCATGTAACACAGTTGTAAAAATGCCCCTGCGCCAACTTGTTTGCAATGTGTTGCTGCCATTAAATTCTAACTTAATGATTATTTGCAAAAAAAAAATTACGAAAAAAGTTCGAACATTAAATATCTTGTCTTTGCAGTATATTCAATTGAATATAAGTTGAAAAGGATTTGCAAATCATTGTATTCTGTTTTTATTTACGATTTACACAACGTGCCAACTTCACTGGTTTTGGGTTTAGTACTTTGAGGGACGGAAATGGAGTCATTTTTGAAAAAGTGCACATAAGCCTAACCTTCAATTAGATCAGCGTTCAAAATCTGGCCCACAGATTCTTTTTTTTAATCTGTCCTGTCCAGTTGCTTAGGCAAATCATATTGTTGATAGAAATGCCCATCTGCTTTGTGGATTTACTTTACAATATAGATACTTCTCATGCTGCCAATTTTTTTTAACCAAATGTAGCCCCTAATTTAAAAAGTTTGGGTACCCCTGAAGAGTATTCCACAGAGACAACCATTTTTATTACAATATTATATAAAAATGAAACTTGGAAAACCTTGGGAGTGATAAATGTGAGAGGTAAATGTGTCTCGCATACAGTCAAGCCTGGTGGAGGAAGCGTCATGACCTGAGGCTGAACGGCACAGTGGCGTGCGGCGCTGTGGTTCACGGAGACACTAAAACATGAATTGGGTGTGATATGTGAAGCAGAACGTCATCTCTTCTTCCGTTGGGAAAAGGGGTTGCATGGCAATTTTCCAACATGATAAAGAGCCCAAACACACCTCCAACATGACAAGAGCCTTGCTGAGAAAGCTGAAGCTGATTGAGTGGCCGAGTATGTTGAACCTAGGGGCATATGGTTTTCTACACCAAAATTAATCTATTTATCATTTATCATTCTCCAGATTTTGGCGCGCTCTCTCTACCTTCCACATTTTTCATCCAATTCAAACCGTTCCAACTTCCAACTGTTCAGCCTATATGGGAATCGCGGGCTTTCTCTTGACAAATTCCAAAAATTCCTAGATTTTTCTGGAATTCTCAGAATTCCAGGTTTGCCGGGACATTTTTCCCATTCAAAATGAATTGGCCATTTTTCAAACTTCCACCATTTCCACATTTTTCAACCGATTCAAACCACTCCACCTTCAACATATTCCACTCATCCTGGACATTCAAACTATTATTTTTCCAATTTCAAAATAATTACAGTAATTGTCAGAATTTCCTTTTTTTCAAAACATTTTTCACCCTTTTTTCTGGCAAATACTCCTTCCACATTTACAACCCACTTCTACCGTTCCATCGTCAAAACATTCCTCTTAATCAGGACAAAAAACAAAGTTATTTTTTTAACTGGAAAAATTCCCGGTTTTCCCGAAATTCCTGAAAACCGTTTCTCAATTAAAAATGTTACTACTTCAACATTTCTCGACCGATTTGAAATATTCCAACACCAACCATTTCAACTCCCTCAGAACATTCAAGTCTTTTAACATTTTCCAAAAATATTCCCGCTTTTCCCGAAATTTCCATGAAATTCCCATTGAAATGAATGGGACATTTTTCAAAGTTCCACAATTCCCACATTTTTCATCCGATTCAAACTGTTTTAACTCCAAAATATTCATCGTTTTCAAAATTGTGTGCTCTACTTCAACAATTTTTTAAAAATCCCGGATTTTCAAGAATTCACAGTTTTCAGGGACATTTTCCCCATTCAAAATGAATTGTCCATTTTTTAAACTTCCACAATTCGCACCTTTTTCAATCGATTCAAACCATTCCACCTTCAACACATTCCACTCATCCAACTAACACTTTCCCAAGTTCCAAACCAAATTCCGTTTTTCCTGGAAATTCAAACTCTTTAACATTCAAACCATTTCAACATTCAAACTATTCTTACATTCAAACTACATTATGTCAGCATTCACACACAATTCCTTTAGGAATGTACTCATCTATTTCAGTTTCAAATTTTAATCGGATTTTTCAATTGTGACTATTTTAAAAAACTAATTTTTAAATCAATTTCCCACTCTATATCTGTGGGGTCCACACACACGTCAACGTTTCCCGCATATTCTTTTATTTGTGGCGACAAATGAAAGAGAGAAGTGTGTCTTGTGTCGTGCATTTATTCAGTAATCACAAAAAAGGGAGCATTTGCTCCACAAGCCCGACAAAACCTCCACAAGTGTGAAAAGCAACCTTAATCACTGCTATAAGTGCTAAGAAGACAGAGCTCAGAGACAATCTTCCATCATTTGGCCACAGCTTGCCTCCTTAGTGAAATAAGTAAACCAGTGGTGTTTGTGGAAGTTTTGGAAAGCAGCTTTTTTATAGACCTGTGGCACATTGTTGGAAAAGAATACACCAAAAAAACAATTAAAAACATGCATAAAGTAAGGAGAAAAATATTAGATGTTCATACTAATAAAAGTGTTTTTTTAAATCAAAAATTTAGTTTTTAGAGAAAAATATGACGTGTATTTTTGGACGAAATATTGCAGCCCCTGTGGAACCAACGGTAATTCGGCACTTGTGGAGCATCTTTAAGCAGAAAGAAGGAAGGTGGCGGAGAGCAAGTGATGTCATAGTGGAAGAGAATTAGTAACAACCTGTGTGGTCCTGGTGAGTTCCACGCCCAAGAGGTTTAAGGCAGTGTTAAATAAAAATGGTACTCACACACAATTTAGACACTGTTGTGCCACCTATCAGTATCGGCAGATCTTCATTGTCAAATAATGCCTTTCAATGCCGATCACAAACGCCGATCCCTTTTGGTTGACACTGTATTTATTTTTAGTCCTCCTGCTGACAAGTTAGCAGCTGAGTATGTGTCTCCATACACAGTGTGGAGCCGCTCCGCTAAGGTAATAATAATCACCTTTATGGTGGCAAATAAACTACTTTTCTTTGTATTATTATCAATTAGCATTATCATTGGAGGACAAGGGTAAACATGTTCAAGACCAAGAGCAAGCAGGAGCAGGCATGCTACAGCTAAGCTAACCGCTAAGCTTGCTAGAAACAACACCAAGAAATAAGTGCTTAGTAAAGTTTAAGAAGCGTGGATGGAACCACGTTACAGCAGAAAGTAAGCATAAACGAACAGGAAACAAACAAGTATATAAATAAGAGTCTATAGAAGATAATATAACAACAAATGTTGCTGAGTCAGCATTGTCACAGTCTGTGCAGGCGGAATTCCTGGGATTCCCGTTTTTCCAGAAATTCCCAAACTTCAATGAAATTCCCATTGAAAAGAATGGGACATTTTTCAAAGTTTCAAAACTCCCACATTTTTCATCCGATTCAAACCGTTCCAACTTCAAAATATTCAGCCGTGTCAGGAATTGTGTGCTCTACTTCAACAATTATATTTTAAAAAATCCCGGATTTCCTAGAATTCACAGTTTTTAGGGACTTTTTCCCATTCAAAATTTTTCAACCGATTCAAACCATTCCACCTTCAACACATTCCACCATCTTGGACATTCAAACTATCCTTTTTCCAAGTTCAAAAACTTTCCAGGAATTCCCAGAATTCCCATTTTCTTAAAACCCTATTTCCACCCTTTTTTCTGTCGACTGCTCCTTCCACATTTTTCAACCCACTTCAACTGTTCCACCGTCAAATCATTCCTCTTAATCAGGACAAAAAACAAAGTTGTTTTTTGAACTGTAAAAATATCCCTCCGAAATTCAAGGAATTCTGTAATAGCATTTCTCAATTAAAAATGTTACTACTTCAACATCTCTCGACCGATTTTAAAATTTCCAACACCAACCATTTATTAAGAACATTGAATTTGTTTTGTATTTCCAAAAAAATTCCCGCATTTCCCGAAATTCCCAAATTTCACTGAAATTCCCATTGAAAAGAATGGGACATTTTTCAAATTTCCAAAACTCCACATTTTTCATCCGATTCAAACCATTTCAACTTCAAATTATTTGGCCTGTTCAGGAATTGTGTGCTCTACTTCAACAATTATTAAAAAACATTCCAAGATTTCCTAGATTTCCCAGGATTTTAGGGACATTTTTCCCATTCAAAATTAATTATGAATTTTTCAAACTTCAACATTCAAACCATTCAAACTATTCTTACATTCATACTACATTCTGTCAGCATTTCACTTCAACACTGGAGTATTCACACGCAATTCCTTCAGGAATTGCCTCATCTATCCATCCATCCATTTTCTACTGCTTGTTCCTTTTGGAGTTGCGGGGGGTGCTGGAGCCTATCTCAGCTGCATTCGGGCAGAAGGCTAGTTACACGCTAATGTCTATTTGTGTTCACTCATTTTTAATGGATACAAGTTGCACACTTACTACTCTAAAGCCTTTCCTAAGTTTCATTTCTATTGTATTGTCCAACGATAAGCTGCTGGGAAAGCGAGGGATGAAATACTGTATCTGTGGTCTTTTGTATATCTCGCAATTATGTCTTTACGACACAATGCAACCAAACTATGCAAAACGTGGGGTCTAGTTTGTCCCCAGAGGGTCAGAAATGGACCCCTGCTGTTGTTAAAAAGTTGGCATTATGTAGCGAGACGTGTGTGTTTCATTGTGGGACTGGTATTGTTCATAAAGTGATGTAGAGCCCTCCATGGTCCACAAGAGCTGAAGGCTATTTCCTTCACCAACAATGGAGTGAACTTAAGGATTTCTGGCAGTTACAAACTGATTGTATAAAAGTAGTTTCCCAAAAGAGTACTTTAGCACCACAAATGGTGAAGGTATAATGCGGGGGTCAGCAACTTGCGGCTCTCGAGCCGCATGCGGCTTTTTAGTGCCAACCTAGTGGCTCCCTGGAGCGTTTTTTAAAAAGTATTGAAATTGGAAAAAGGTGGGGGAAATACTTTTTTTTGTTTTAGTATGTTTTTGTTTGAGGACAAACATGACACACACCTTCCCAATTGTTAGAAATCCCACTGTTTAATATGTTTGTGTGTATGCTTCACTGATGAGAGTATTTGGTGAACATCGTTTTGTCCTACTAATTTCGGCGGTTCTTGAACTCACCACAGTGGGGACTGTGAAGCAATATTTTGTTTACATGTAAAATCTTCCACTCCTTTGTCTCATTTTGTCCACCAGAAGTTTCATGCTGTGTGTGAATGCACAAGCTAATCAATGCTATCATGCTATTAAGGCTAGCTGTATCTACATAGTGCATCATTATGCCCCATTTGTAGGTATATTTGCGCTCATTTAATATCCTTTACTTTTATCCTCTTTGTATATAATTTAGTTTTGCATGTCTCATGACACATTATCTGTATGTAACATTGGCTGCATTTCAGATAGTTGTTTGTACACCATGTTGTTCCAGACCACAGCAAACATTACCTAGCTTGCCAAAGATTGTAATAAATATATTAAAAGAAGACAGCCTTAACTTGGACACACACATCTATACCTTTGGCCATGGTCGGATGAAAAGAGCACAGCTCCCTCCCCCCATTCTCACCACATTCTACAGAGGCACTATAGAGAGCCTACTGACCAACTGCATCTCTGTCTGGACTGGAGCCTGCAGTGCCTCAGACTGGAAGTCTCTGCAGACAGGGGTGAGGACGGCGGAAAAGATCATAAGGACTCCTCTTCCTCCTATCAAGGAAATCGCAAAAAGCCACTGCCTGACCAGGGCTCAGAAAATCTGTAGAGACTCCTCCCACCCCCACCAAGGACTGTTTTCACTGCTGGACTCTAGAAAGAGTCTCCGTTCTGTAACAGCTTCTTCCCTCAGGCCATAAGGCTCTTGAACGCATCAATATAATCCCCTCAATTCCCCCCAAAAATTGATTAACTTGCTGGAATATAAAGACAATATAACATACATCCATAAACGTGGATGCATGTGTAAAAGTGCAATATATTTATCTGTACAGTAATCTATTTATTTATATCTGCACCTTATTGCTCTTTTATCCTGCACTACAACCAGCTAATGCAATGAAATTTTGTTCTTATCCGTACTGTAAAGTTCAAATGTGAATGACAATAAAAAGGAAGTCTAGTCTAGCTTAAAAGCCAGTAATTTCCAGGAGTTGTCTCACCTTCTAAGTAGCCTCTGATTTACTAATGGTTTCTAATGTTGTAAAAATGTGTACAATAAATAATATATTTCAACATTTCTGTCAACAAAGATTTGCTTCAGCCTGCGACACATAGTCATTTTGATAGAAGGCTATTATAGCTAATATAGACACTTCTGTCATGTGTTGCCTTCATTATAAGACTTATATGGGGCTTTTCATTTTTTGCGGCTCCAGACAGATTTGTTTTTTGTATTTTTGGTCCAATATGGCTCTTTCAACGTTTTGGGTTGCCGACCCCTGGTATAATGCATATAAATGGTGCTGATTTTACGCATGATGTTTGAACGCATCATCTTACTTGTATATTGTGAGTGAGAACTCCAGCGGTGGCTCCTCCAACAAGTTTACAGTACAAATCAGACCTCGGCGTTCCGAAGTCATCCTTCCCGCAGGTGGCTGTCGCAGAGATCCTGGATCCAAGCGCCAGGTTGAAGTAAGGTGGACTCATACTAAAACCGCTCAGCCCGTCAGTGGACTCCTGCCCATTCGTGCACCTGGAGGGAATAACGGATACATAGACAGCGATGAGGAGATGAGCTCCGGTCAGGCTTCTCTCCATGATCCACATTGATAGGCTCCCTGGGTGCGGGTCTTGGTCATGGGAAGACGCGACGCGTCATGCAGGCGGTGTGCTGCGCCATTTTTTGCACGATAGAATACTTTGCCCTCAAGTCCAGTTTTTCAATTTGACTTGAAGTCAAAAGTGCAAAGAGGTTTCTCTCTCGCTGCTGACGCTCTCAGGTGTCGACTTCTGACTGGCTGCTTGGGAGCTGGCGCAAAGGTCTCCAATCAAGATTTCCATACACTTTTCTGATTAAGTCAGCTTTCGTTCTATTTAATTTATTTGAAAATAAACACGATTGCAAATTATTTGGCCATTTTAAGACCTAAATAAAGTGTGATCTTAGAAAGGAGGGTCACGACTTAATAGTGTAAACTAAATATTTGGCGACATCTGCTGGTGAACTTGTGCAACGCGCGGATTTTGTTTGGTCAAGGGGCGTAACTGAAGTTTTAGGTTTTAAATGTCACTTTTGAAACGAGAACTCGACTTACTCGATTTTACTTTGGTTGAGTGCTGCGTTTTGTGACATGAATAAATAACATGAATCTATAAAAAGTTGCGTTCATGTGTTTCTTGTGGAGGAAAACACGATGACTCATTCACTGGCATGTGTTCCAGTCTGGGACTTTTTCGTGTCACGCTCCAACCAGGAACTTGCGTCTCGCTGTGTGACAGTGGGGACAATCAGGGTTTGGATTTGTTGTCTCTCGGGTCCCACTGGACTCCAACATGGAGCCCACCAATCTACAGGTATGGAGAGGCCTTCAGTACATGGATGGAACTTTTTTTTCTCTTATATGTCTTCCTGGAAACATACAAATAAGGGGCACCCATGGTTACTTGTTATATTTGTACAAATGATCAACTAGGTTGTGTTAAAGATGAAGAAGTCCACGTTTGAATCATAAGAATCCATGTTAACTTGTACGTTCTCACGCCTTCACTAATAACCTCTGAACAAATCGCCATTCTTTCATTTAAACAAGCTGTTGGCGGCAGTGGTTTTGTTTATGCTCTGTTAATAAGGGTGAAGTTGTTTGTTTTTAAATGACTGCATAGTTTAATGTCATTGTTGTTATGGCTGCTGAACACAACACTGGTAAATATTGTGTTATTGCAAGCGTTTGTCAATAATAATCAAAGGAAAGGTATTGGTCCTACATAAAGACATGCATATGTTAATGTATATTTATTTCAAAGACAAGGCAAAAAGATAGATAGATAGTACTTTATTGATTCCTTCAGGAGAGTTCCCTCAGGAAAATTTAAATTCCAGCAGCAGTGTACTAAATTGTAAAAAGTAAAAAGTAAATAATGGGGGTATAAATGGAGACAAAATAGAAAAATATTACAATAGAATAAAAATAAAAAGCAACGATGAGAATAAAAATATAACAGTAAAATAAGAATATAACAAGAGAAACTAGGCAGTAGTGACCATGTTATGAAAAAGTATTTCACTGTTATTGTCTTGTCTCATTTTAATGTCCATCCATCCATTTTCTACCGCTTGTCCCTTTCGGGGTCGCGGGGGGTCGCTGGAGCCTATCTCAGCTGCATTTGGGCGGAAGGCGGCGTACACCCTGGACAAGTCGCCACTTCATCGCAGAGCCAACACAGATAAACAGATAACATTCACACTCACATTCACACACGAGGGCCAATTTTTTTTAGTGTTGCCAATCAACCTATCCCCAGGTGCATGTTTTTGGAGGTGGGAGGAAGCCGGAGTACCCGAAGGGAACCCACGCTTTTTTTGATTGATTGAAACTTTTATTAGTATATTGCACAGTTCGGTACATATTCCGTACAATTGACCCCTAAATGGTAACACCCGAATAAGTTTTTCAACTTGTTTAAGTCGGGGTCCACGTAAATCAATTCATGGTAGCAGTCACGCAGTCACGGGTGGAACATGCAAACTCCACACAGAAAGATCCCGAGCCCGGGATTTAACTCAGGACCTTTGTATTGTGAGACAGACGCACTAACCCCTCTTCCACCGTGCTGCCCACTCATTTTAATGTGTTTATATATCAAACTCTAAACTAAACTCTAAACTCTAATATTTACGCATTTTGCTCATTTTAAGCATACGGCAGTGCATTAATTTCACATTGAATCACGCTATCCACTTTTTCTTTTGACAACTTCACTGATTACTACTTACTGCAGACATCATGAGAGCCAACAAACATAATAAACATCACTTACTGTACAATGTCTGCTTTCACTGGGATACAGACTGTTAGGATGTTGATATATTCCTGTATAGATGAAGAATTATTGATCATCCTCACGAAGAAAAAAGGAGCAAATAAATGACGTGCATTCAAGTAAAACATTTAAAACATGTTCCTGGATGACATTTTGGCAATATACCGTATTTTCCGGACCATAGGGCGCACCGGATTATAAGGCGCACTGCCGATGAATGGTCTATTTTCGATCTTTTTTCGTATATAAGGCGCACCAGATTATAGGGCACATTAAAGGAGTCATATTATTATTATTCTAAATTTTAAACACTTCCTTGTGGTCTACATAACATGTAACGGTGGCTCTTTGGTCAAAATGTTGCATAAATTATGTTTTACAGATCATCTTCAAACCGCTTTCTGACAGTCGCTTCCGGATGCGGCGTTTTGTGGGTGGTCTTATTTTACGTCGCTCACTTTTGGCAGCGTCTTCTCCCCGTCATTTTTGTTGTAGCAGTGTAGCGTGCAAGGACGGGAGTGGAAGAAGTGTCAAAAGATGGAGCTAACTGTTTTAATGACATTCAGACATTACTTAAATCAATAACAGAGCACCATCTCCTCATCCGGAAACAACAACAACGCCAGAAATGTGTCCAATGAAAAACCATCTCTCTAATAACTAAAGTTCCTTGGGTGAATAATATAAACTCACTACACCGGTACGTTTTAACGCTTTCATGGCGAGTTTACTGACAGATATAAGTAGGAACTTTACACTACTTTATATTAGAAATGCGGAGGATGAATGTCCCATAACAAGAAGATAAGAGAAAAAGAAGAAGCTTATCGACTACGTCGTCGGTACGGACTACAAAGGCAAACGCGCGCAATTTTTCAGGATTTATGCAGATCCCAAATACAGATCAGCAGGTACCAGAAGGTAAACAAAGTTGCTTTTACATAATATTGCAAAACAAAACGCCAGATAATATGTCTTACCTTATACACACACACCATAATAATACTTGTATGTTGAAGCACAGTACAATCCATCAAGCGGTGCGGCTTCATAGCTTACCAAAGTCGTACTAAAACATTTTAATAGATTTGTGTGTAATGTGCTCTATTTTCAATGGAACCTATAAAATGTTGGTGTTGTTTACTAATATTGCCATCATATTGCAGTCTACACGTATCTCTTATGCCGTCTACTGGTTACACTTATCATTACACCATGTACCAAATAAAATTGCTTCAAGGTCGGTAAGCAAAACCAGAATTAATCCGTACATTAGGCGCAACGGGTTATAAAGCGCACTGTCGTGTTTTGAGAAAAATATATATATATTTTTAAGTGCGCCTTATAGCCCGGAAAATACGGACTATAATTGCATTTGGGTTTAAATGTTGGGGTATTTCTTAAATTAGTTTTAAATCAAGCAAGCAAGTAATAACCTGTGATTAATCATGATTAATCCTAATTTAAATGTGTGATTAATCTGATTTGCAAAAATATAATTGGACAGCACTAATTTGCATATGCAATTACAACAATTTTTATGACGATAAGCCACATATACAGTAATTGGTCATGTCTTAAATTTTACTCCTTGGCTTTTGAACTAGCATGAGAGTTATGTGATCCCAGTCTATTTTCTTTTCTTTTATGCATGCTATGTATTTATTCTTTTAAGTTAAACTTTCTTACACTTAACTGTCCTTAGTTTTAGCCTGCTTTTAAATGTGTTTTTTAACTACAGTGCAGCACGTTAATTGTTTTTTAAATTGTGCTATATAAATAAAGTGGATTGGTTTGGTCCAAATAAGTTAGCTAATTACTGTATCTTAGTTAATATGCTTATAATAGATGGATTTCAATATGAGAGCCTCTAATGCAATGTTTTATCAGTTTGGTTTACTGTTCATTGCATCATATGAGGTCTTGTTTTTATCATTCTGTCATGCAAACTTGATTGTCCTGTTTCAGAAAGCTATAGCAGTGGCACAAAAGGCCGCACAGGAGGACGACGTGGGCAACTACGAGGAGGCCATTCGCTCCTACAAACACGCCGTCAAGTACTTTTTACACATTTTACATCGTGAGTCACTGCGCATGGGTGTCCATCTGTAATAAATTGTGTCTCTCTTGCACGTGTGTCTCCGTCCTGGCTGCTCAACACAATATATGTCTAACTCTAACACATCAAAACATTTTTACATGTTGACAGTTAAAAATATTACAACGCTACTTTAAAAATGCATGTTAACTTCATAAAGGTTTGATGATGGCGACAGTTTGACTCTGAAACTGAATAATTTTACTTGATTGTTTCCTATGGAAAAATTGCTTTGATATATGACCGAATCGGAGGTCAAACAGACAGAGAAAAATGGATGACATAGTTGAATGCCAATGAATGCAATGTCCTTCCTTCCTCTTTAGGTGAGCCGCAGGGTAAAGATGGCAATCAGAAAATCAGAGAAAAATGTAAGGAGTACCTGGACCGAGCAGAAGAACTACAGGAGTACCTAGTGTATAAAGAGGTTGTGAAGAATTATGGTTCTTGTGCAAATGTGGATATATAAAGTCTTCTTCTGTGTGGATTTAAAAGTTAAAACATCACACAACACTGTAAAAAAAATCATTTGCGAGCCAAAAACATAAGAAGCGACATAACATTAGAGTTTAGTAGCCATTGATGTAACTATGGTAGTAGCTGTTTTAAAAACAGGTCCGGTGACGTACGCTGAAGAGGGCCTACGTGGTGACGTCATCACATTCCCTGCGCGCAAGGAGACGCTTTTCAATGCGGAAGTTGCCTCCTCGAAAGAAGTCGACTACAGGAACGAAAACAAGTCACGGAACAACTCGATTTACATGTTGACGACTCAGTTTGACGTCTTCGTGTTTTTAAAAGGCAGTTTGTAATTTATCGTTTTTGGGGGAGAGCGGACATTCGATCAGCCCTCATGGCCGCCAACAATAATTTACAGGTAAGTGGAGGACCGACCCCGAAGCTGTTTCAACATTTGAGGACTAATACAAACACAATTGTGTCATTTCACAACTCTGACCGAATCTTAAACTGTATTTGGGTTAGTTACAGTTATTTAAATCATGCAAATACTTGGGCTACTATCGAAATAAGGAACGTACGTTAGCTGCTAATTAGCCGCCTTAGCTCGCTTAGCCGTAGCTAACTTGGACAGCAGTTTAGAAAGTGACCTTTTAACACCCTAAATATATTCAAAAAACATCTGTTTCTGTCTGACATAGAGGCCAAAGACCAATATTTTACTGTTTTACCCACCCGTGTGTTCTTTTAGCACGAGCTTTTGTTGACAACGGCTAATGATACTAGACTAGTAGCATGTAGTTCGGCCGGTTGCTGCTAATGCCACCAAACAATACAGAGGAACTATAAACTGTGGTATTAACTATATGCCCTAAAAATATTTTTTTTACATAGAAATACGATATTAAAGCTTTGAACCAAAGGTAGTCAATAGGAAGTGGAAAGTGCATTACATGTCAGGTGCTGAGGCACTCCTACATTGGTGTCGTCAAACAGCGCTTTGCATATTATGGGACACTAATAAAACAAATTGTTTAACTTATTTTCAAATAACATTGCTTATAACATTAGTTTGCTGTTAGTATTAGAATTGTACAACTTTAAAAGTATATTAGACCATGAACGTCTCACAGTCGCGATCAAAAGTTTACATACACTTGTAAAGAACATAATGTCATGGCTGTTTTGAGTTTCCAATACTTTCTACAACTCTTATTTTTTTGTGATGGAGTGATTGGAGCACATACTTGTTGGTCACAAAAAACATTTATGAAGTTTGCTGGGTATTGTGGCCAAACAGCTACATTTTTGTTTCATCTGACATCACATGGACAAAGGTAAGACCTTCTGGAGGAAAGTTCTGTGGTCAGATGAAACAAAAATTGAGCTGTTTGGCCACAATACCCAGCAATATGTTTGGAGGAGAAAAGGTGAGGCCTTTAATCCCAGGAACACCAATTCCTACCGTCAAGCATGGTGGTGGTAGTATAATGCTCTGGGCCTGTGTTGCTGCCAATGGATCTGGTGCTTTAAATGGGACAATGAAAAAAGAGGATTACCTCCAAATTCTTCAGGACAACCTAAAATCATCAGCCCGGAGGTTGGGTCTTGGGCGCAGTTGGGTGTTCCAACAGGAAATTGACCCCAAACACACATCAAAAGTGATAAAGGAATGGCTAAATCAAGCTAGAATTAAGGTTTTAGAATGGTTTCCCAAAGTCCTCACTTAAATGTGTGGACAATGCTGAAGAAACAAGTCCATGTCAGAAAACCAACAAATTTAGCTGAACTGCACCAATTTTGTCAAGAGGAGTGGTCAAAAATTCAACCAGAAGCTTGTGGGTGGCTACCAAAAGCACCTTATTGCAGTGAAACTTGCCAAGGGACATGTAACCAAATATTAACATTGCTGTATGTATACTTTTGACCCAGCAGATTTGGTCACATTTTCAGAAGACCCACAATAAATTAATAAAAGAACCAAACTTCATGAATGTTTTTTCTTTACAACTTTTGATCGCGACCATATACGGCTTTATCTCACATGTTTTTCTATGATTTGTGACTTTAGAAAGCTATTGATCTTGCCAGCAAAGCAGCTCAAGAGGATAAAGCGCAGAACTATGAGGAGGCTCTGCGAATGTACCAGGCTGCCGTACAGTACTTCCTCCATGTGGTCAAATGTAAGTCCCACAATTTCACGCTTATTTATCTCTGAAAATTAAAGTAACTTCTGAGTTGATTCCCAATACAGACGAAGCCCAAGGTGACAAGGCCAAACAGAGCATCCGAGCCAAATGTGCCGAATATTTGGATAGGGCAGAGAAGCTGAAAGAGTATCTCAAGAAGAAGGAGAAGGCTCCTCCTGCTAAGCCTGTCAAAGAGTCACAATCTGATGACAAAGGGTGTGTTTAAGGGCGGGGTAGTGACGTACTGCTCCTGTCTGGTTGTGCATAAAGTTCCCCAGTCTCTTTAATTCTGTTTGCACTGTTTAGGAATGAAAGTGACGACGGTGATGACTCAGAGAAAAAGAAAATGCAGAATCAACTGTCAGGTTTGTGATTCACCTGTTCGAAGAATACCGGCATCTGAATAAGTTAGCTGATAGGGATGCAGTAACAAAAAATCCTGCATTAACAAAGATAAGAATGCCCATTTTTGATCCTGTAAAAATCTGTGATATAATATATGCAACAGTTAACTACCACCTTGTGTAACAATAGTGTCTCAAATGACTTATAATTCTGCAATGGGTTATGACGTGATACACTGTTATTGCACTTGTATACAATCTTTTATATTCCATTTAGCGGGAAATCTCATATTTTGATGCTGTGCCCAATGTTGTGTCCATTCTCGGGTGAGTGTATGTATTGATCACGGATGTCAGTGATGTAGTAATCTGTTTTGTTTTTTTCAGGTGCCATTGTTATGGAGAAACCAAACATCAAGTGGGATGATGTTGCTGGGTTAGAGGGAGCCAAGGAGGCCCTGAAAGAAGCTGTGATCCTTCCAATCAAATTCCCTCACCTATTTACAGGTACACTGTGTCGCGGAATTAAAAGTCACTACTTGGTCAATTGTTAAGATCAAATTATCGTTTTGGTTAATTGACAGGAAAGAGAACTCCATGGAGAGGGATCCTGCTCTTTGGACCTCCGGGGACAGGAAAGTCTTACTTAGCTAAAGCTGTCGCTACAGAGGCAAACAATTCAACCTTCCTGTCAGTCTCTTCGTCTGATCTCGTGTCCAAATGGTTGGGAGAGAGTGAAAAGTGAGTTCCATTTTACTAGCATATGATTTAAGCTGCTGCATACAGTACTTAAAGGGGAAGTGCACTTTTTTTTTGGATTTTGCCTATTTATCATTCACAATCATTATGAGAGACAAGAAGACAAAAGTTGGGTTTTTTTATGTTCTAACGTGAAAATCGGTTAATTCTTGGTGGTTAGCATTGCAGCTAATGGGAACAATCAATTCTACCTCTAAATTCATTAATTTTTTCATTTTTTTCCCCAGTTATTTATTTATTTCAGGCAATGACATAAAAAAGTACAAAGTTGACAACACATAATATAAATTAATATAGTGCAAAAGGTAATGTATAGTATGTAATGCATGATTGTCCAGTTTTGCCTGAAAGGGAGTGGGAAGAAGATAATTTATTTAATCCCACCTCCAGTTCTCCATTCAGTGATTATTCACATGAGTTCACTGTTACTTTGTTCAAGGATTATAATACAGATGTTGTATCAAAGTGGCATTACCACAGGTAACAATCATTATTACACTGTAACAATAATTTGTATCAACAATGTAGGAATAATGAATATACCAACAATGGTGTTAGACAAAATGCCAACAATGGTAATAGACAACATAGCAATAATGGTAATAGACAACATAGCAATAATGGTAATAGACAACATAGCAATAATGGTAAGGAAACTTTGAGCACGTTAACACTTTGAGACAGAGTACAACAGCAGGTCAAATTAAAGACCCTCATCTCTATATTTGAACCAGACCCCATGTTTGTATAATAGTTTAAATCGATTAATAGTTTGGCATTGCTTCTGTTGTAAGTCCAGTTTGTTCCATAGTTTTACTCCGCATACAGACAAATCACTTTAAAAATGCATTCAAAAACTGTCCATACTTTTATGTTCCGCAACCTGTATAATAACCAAACTGTAGTGACAGTTATTGTAAGAGCAAACACAGAAGAACTGTTTTTCTAGCTTAGTAACACATTGGCGTGCTGCGGTATCAGCCGTAAAAGCTAACTAGGGCAAGAGATATGCTAGCTTCAACGTCAGCACGAAACGCGTTTGAGTTTGTAATGCAGAACACAATGCGATGAGACACCAATCTGTACTGACGGAAAAAATGAACAATTATATTACAGTACCTGTATTTTTCAAATCCTAGTTACGGCCCTGGCTGCTATGGAATATGAAATAAATGTGCAAACGAATAGTTCCGGCAAGGATTAAAATGACCAAAATACAGTAAATATTGTACATATTGTTATGAAAATGTCTGTTACATTTTATTTGTACAGGACTGTCTCAGAAAATTAGAATATTGTGATAGTCCTTTATTTTCTGTAATGCAACTAAAAACATGAAAATGTCATACATTCTGGATTCATTACACATCAACTGAAATATTGCAAGCCTTTTATTATTTTAATATTGCTGATTATGGCATACACCTTAAGAAAACTCAAAAATCCTATCTCCAAAAATTAGAATATTCCTCAGACCAAGTAAAAAAAAAAAGATCTTTAACAGCAAAACAAAATCAAACATTTGAAAATGTCAATTAATGCACTCAGTACATGGTTTGGAATCCTTTTGCACGGATTACTGCATCAATGTGGCGTGGCATGGAGGCGATCAGCCTGTGGCATTGCTGAGGTGTTATGGGTGCCCAGGATGCTTCAATAGCGGCCTTTATCTCATTTGTATTATTGGGTCTGGTGTCTTTCAGCTTCTTCTTCATAATACCCCACAAATTCTCTATGGGGTTCAGGTCAGGGGAGTTGGCAGGCCAATCGAGGACAGTAATGCCATGGTCAGTACACCAGTTACTGGTGATTTTGGCACTGTGGGCAGGTGCCAGATCATGCTGGAAAATGAAATCATCATCTCCATAGAGCTTTGCAACAGATGGAAGAATGTAGTGCTCTAAAATCTCTTGGTACACAGCTGCATTGACTCTGGACTTGATGAAACACAGTGGACCAACACCAGCAGCTGACATGGCTCCCCAAACCATTGCTGATTGTGGGAACTTCACACTGGATTTCAAGCAACTTGGATTTTGCTCCTCTCCAGCCTTCCTCCAGACTCTAGCGCCTTGACTTCCAAATGGAATACAAAACTTGCTTTCGTCTGAAAACAGGACTCTGGACCACTCTGCAACTGTCCAGTGCTTCTTTTCCATAGCCCAAGTCAGACGCTTCTTCCGTTGTCTTGAGTTCAGGAGTGGCTTGACCATGGGAATACAGCTATTGTAGCCCATTTCCCGGACACGTCTGTGAACAGTGGCTTTTGATACCTGGGGCCGTACTTATCAAGCTTCTTAGAATTACTCCTAAGAAGTCTGCTAAGAGTTGACTTAAGAGTAAATAAATTCTTCGCTGAAAGCTGCACTTAAAAGTTAGTTATCAAGCGTCTTACTCACACTTTCAGCGAAGTGTAGGACTGAATCTTAAGTGTCACACTCAGAGCTGAATTACGACATTACTATGTGCCGTAAACGGAATTTTAGGTGACGTCATTTCTGTGTCCATAGAAATGACCAATCACGGAAGGGAATCCGTTGTCTAAGAATAAAGAAATATCTTGGAAATATTTAAGTGGACAATGGGAGTGTATATTTTGACAATAAACTACAAAATAATACAAAACAAACTAGTCCCTGCCGGCACTCACGCTACCGCTCCCTCTCTTCTATCGCCCACACACTCACTGACGTCACTCACCTCACGGCCACACACATACGCTACTGTCATAACATTTTCTTTCCAATTCATTAATTAGGCAACTAATTTGAAACTGGTGTGGGTGGCTCTATATATACTAGCCCACTGCAGACACATGCAGAAATCAACAAGGAATCAAAAAGTATTAAATCTGTGACAAAAATAATATCCGCTCTGTCTAAACGATACCGTTTGATCAGCTGCTCGTCATCAAAAAAAAAAAAACATTGTTCCGTTCCCTGAACGTTCGCACACATCTCTCTCGCCTCAGTGCCATCCCCTGCTGGCAACTCCTAACCACTTAAGACACCTCTGAAGGTCTCTTAAATATCGTGGAGAGTAGGAGTGATTCTTAGACTTAAGAACGTTGATAAAAAGCTTTTATTCTTAAGTTTGAGAGTAGGACTAAATTTCGCAAATTCTCAGGACTTAAGTGTAAAATGGCACTCTAAGAAGCTTGATAAGTACGGCCCCTGGACTCCAGCTTCAGTCTACTGTTTTTGAAGCTCCCCCAAATTCTGGAAGCGGCTCTTCACAATGCTGTTAAGGCTGCGATCCTCTCTCTTGGTTGTGCAGCGTTCCCTGCCACATTTCCTCCTTCCAACAGACTTTTTGTGAATGTTCTTTGAAACTGCACTCTGTGAACAGCCTGCTCTTTTAGAAATTTATTTTTGTGTCTTACCCTCCTGATGGAGGGTGTCAATGATGGTCCTCTGGACAGCAGTCAGGTTAGCAGTCTTCCCCATACTTGTGATGTAGTTTACTGAACCAAGCTGAGTGTTTTTAAAGGCTCAGGGAAACCCTTGCAGGTGTTTTGAGTTAGACGATTCAAGTGATTAGTTAAATAGCCTGCTAGTATACTTTTTCATGCATGATATTCTAATATTTTGAGATAGGATATTTGAGTTTTCTTAAGCTATATGCCATAATCAGCAATATTAAAACGACAAAAGGCTTGCAATATTTCAGTTGATGTGTTTAAAATTTTCCTGAGGGAACTCTCCTGAAGGAATCAATAAAGTACTATCTATCTATCTAATGAATCCAGAATGTATGACATTTTCATGTTTTTAGTTGCATTACAGAAAATAAAGGACTTTATCACAATATTCTAATTTTCTGAGACAGTCCTGTATATACTTGCAGTTTGTATACAAAACATTGATAGAGGGTTTTTGAAGTTGTTTTAGAGGGCTTTGAAGGCTATAACGGTGACTCCCATTAGCCGCATCGCCCAAGTGTTTTTTTATCTTTAAAATCCCCCTCAAAAAAGACATGTTCTTTTCTCTCAAAATGATTATGAACGATGGCAAAAAAACAAAACAAAAAGTGCAGTTCCCATGTAAAGGGGTATGATCAGTTTATAAAAGCTTCGTCTGTGCCTTTCAGGTTGGTCAAGAATCTGTTCGCCCTGGCAAGAGAACACAGGCCCTCCATCATCTTCATTGACGAAATCGACTCCCTGTGTGGCTCCAGAAGTGAGAACGAGAGTGAGGCGGCGCGTCGTATTAAGACAGAGTTCCTGGTGCAGATGCAAGGTAGACGTGATGGCTGCAGACCGTTTTAATTGCTGCTGTTCTACGTAAACAATTAGATCGGCTGAGTCGTTACACATGGGCGGGCTACAATGACTGCGATTGGTCTGTGCATTTTTTGTGTGCATACATTTATCGTCATTACCAAACGTTGGTTAAAGCAAGACTAGCTTAAATGGACCTAAGGTTGTGCAGGTAAAATTGCAAGCATTTGTCATTAATTATCAAATGATAGGTTTTGGTCCTATTATAAAGACGTTAGTGATGTAACGGTATCAAAATCTCACGGTATGATATTACATTATTAAGGCCACGGTATGACATTATTGTGGAATGTCAAAAAAAAGATGCCATAGTGTGTACAATGAAGTGGCAGGAATGTTTAGGATGAACTCACTTACTGTAGTTAAACACAAATATAAAGCTTGAATGTTCTAATCATATTTTGTACTACAAACAAGTACTTATAAGTGGTAATGATTATGCAGTAACATCTACTGTTTCAAGCAAACATTTAAAAGAATAACTTACTGGTGATGTCTTTAAAGTAACAACAGAGTTACAAGTGTAAAATACTCATGTTCACTTTAGTGTCTTTCAACTTTTTACTTTATGAGAAGCAGTGTCCTCTACAGTAGACATTTTTATATCAGTTTGGAATATGCTGTCTCCAAGAAACGTTAACTCACAATTTATTGTTTAATAATGTACAAAATATATTTTCTAGGTGACCGTATGAGGTGACGACTTGTCCAGAGTGCAGCTGTATGGGCTAGGGTAAAAAATGGGTGAATTGATTTAGGATTTATGAAGTAGCTTCTCAGTTTGCTCGTATTTCCCAGAGTGTACAGTATATGTTGGTGTTTTCCAGGTGACTCTCTCACATTGGAATCGCTCGAGACGTGCAGAACGCAGTTTCTTGCCTCCGCCAAAGAGGTTATGTTTTCGCCAGGATTTGTTTGATAGCACCATAACTCAAACAGTTATTATCACAACATGTTAACAATGACGTCCTATCTGACCACTAAATCTCAGGGGAAGAAAAATGCTGCTGCAGCTCTATAAATAGATGCAAACTTTACAAGGTTTGCACTTAACCACACCTGACGTCAGAGCAGATATGCGTGTTTTATTTATATGGTACAAATGGTTTAGTTCATTATGCACATGCCTTAGAAACAATCAGGAGCAGGTTGTGTGATTTGAATTGTTTTTTTTTTTACTCAAATTGAAAAAATACAGGTTTTGTGTGTTTATAAACAACATAATGGACTGTCCTTTATGGTTAAATACAATATTTATGGTAGTGTAGAGTGATGTCCCACTTACAGGTGACTATATAATTTTTGTGTGTTTTACTGCTAGGTGTTGGGAATGACAATGAAGGCGTGCTGGTGCTCGGTGCGACAAACATTCCATGGACCCTAGACTCTGCTATCAGAAGAAGGTACTGACTGTTACTCGGTGGAAGTTGCAGTGTTGTCCAGTCGTGTTTCACCTGTACTCTTTCAATTACCTCAGATTTGAGAAAAGGATCTACATTCCGCTGCCGGAAGAACATGCGCGCACATTCATGTTCAAGCTCCACCTGGGTTCCACCCCCACCAGTCTCGCCGAATCCGACTTCATCACACTGGGCAAGAAAACAGATGGCTACTCGGGCGCAGATATTAGTGTTATCGTGAGAGACGCGCTAATGCAGCCAGTTAGAAAGGTCCAGGCAGCCACTCACTTTAAAAGGGTACGTTGTGTTCGTCAGTTTACATCACAGCTCCAGGCTTTATGTGCTCAGGATTCATTGTCAAATTCTGGGTTCCAAGGTGAACGGGCCTTCGAGAGACGACCCCAGAATTGTTGTACATGACTTCTTGACTCCTTGTTCACCGGGAGACCCCAATGCTATTGAAATGACTTGGATGGATGTGCCTGGAGAAAAGCTTTTGGAACCTGTAGTTTGCATGGTAAGGAACCTTAACCATTTTTTAGGGGTGTATCGGTATCGTAGATATTGCGGTTTTGAAGTCTTCCCAATAATCTTGTGATACGTGACCGTATCAAACAAAAACATGGTGTGTAGTTTTTTTCTGGCGCTTTAGCATTGGTCAGGCCTGAAAATAAACTATCTCCCAGAATCCTACACGCATCGTAAGCAGGAAGTGAAGTGTTTGTAGTCGATGAGAGGAAGTGGTTTTTTTGGACATTTTCTGAAAAATGTCATCAAAATCTGTCTATAACTATTTGAGTTATATTGCCAAAAACCTGTCTGCATTTTGCAAAGCGCACCAAGTTCGTTCTGAGCGTTTCCAAGGTGACACAGCCAGCCAGTCAAGTTGCAGTGCACGGTGGGAAATCACCAAAAAAATGTTCAACGCGGAAAATAGGAGTAAACTAAAAAAGTACTTGATAAATCCTCAATTCTTCCATCCATTTTTCAACCGCTTGTGTCTCTCGATGTCGCGAGGGGCCTGGAGCCTCTCCAGCTGTACTTGGGCGAAAGGCATGGTACAACACCCTGGCCACTACATAAACCATCACCCAGAAAAGATATTTGAAGCTTGCAAAGCTAAACATCAGTTTGTGAGGTATTTACATTATTAAAAGTTAAATTGTTAGTTGACTTTTCTGGGAAACAGCATTTTCCAAACTGATTTAAACATGTCCACTGTCGAGGACACTGCTTCTCAAAGTAACAGTTGAAAGACACCAAAGTGAACAGTATTGTTTTACACTGGGTTTTTACATTGTCACTTTAAAGACACTAAACGGTTACGTTTTTTTAAATATTTGCTTGAAACTAGATGTTATGACACAATTATTTGCATTTAAAAATACATGTTTTGTAGTAATAAATATGATTAGAACATTTGAGCATTAGGTTTGTGTTCAATTACAGTAAGTGTGTTTATTCTAAACATTGCTGCCACTTCATTTTACATGCTGTAACATTTTTAAGTCCTTATTTGAGGGGGAAATATACCACAATAATGTCGTACCGTGGCCTTAATACCGTGATAATATTGTACCGTGAGATTTTTATATTGTTACACCTGTAATATTTATGCTGATGAAATAATGTGTAATAACTCTTTTTTTCTTTGCAGTCGGACATGTTGAGATCTTTGACCAGCACCAAGCCAACTGTCAATGAACAAGATCTGGGAAAATTGACAAAATTCACAGAGGACTTTGGACAGGAAGGCTAGTTTCATCAATGCTGAACTTGGCCAAACTAAAGCAAAATAATTGCAATGTTATATTTACTGTTTGTTTTTTTGTGTGTCATCTTAACTACTCACCAGGCCTTGATATTTGTGTTTCTGCAACTTTTTCATACTCCCCTCCCCCACACCCACCCACTCTAATTACCACAAAACAACTTCTTCAGTTGGTGTCATAACATTATACGGAGCTTAGAAGAATTTTGGATTTATGCACTAAAGTTGTTGATGGCAAAATACCAAGGCTACCTACAGTTATTGTCTCTATACCAATACATGTCACATATGATCTATTTTGTATTAATAGCAACAAGCATTTTATATGATATACTGTATTTTGTGGAACGTATCATTCATAGGCTGGGGGAGTCAAGCAGCATGAGTATATACAATTTCTTGTAATATGTGTGCATAGTCTCAAGGTGGTAGGTATACTATAGGGATTTAAGACTTTTTTGAAAACGCTAGGTGAGAGCTACATTAGAGACTGCCACTGCTGTAGATTCCTGTCTTGTCCTCTCACAACAAATGTATCGTGTCCGTTACAACTATTAGGAAGGGATCACCAAAGGTGCCAGACCAGCATTATTTGTAACACATTTAAGGACTCGACAGCCCTGCTTGTCTTTTTATTACGTTCTACTGAACATGTGTTTCATGTTTTTATCAACAGGAGCCAATACTGGTGATTACCCGCTAAAAAGCCTTACACAAAGTTGTGCATTTTGATGTAATAAGCTGAAGTCGGCGTGTCTATTTAGTACATTTTCAATTAAAAATTACACCATGCATCCTGTGCCTTCTGGATAATCTGCGATGTTTATTTTTTTAATCAATTAGCTCTCAGTGCTTTGACAAGCGCATGGTCACTACAACTAGAAAACATCAGTTCTACTTGCACAGTTCATGTATGCTCTCATAAGTAATGTACAACTCTTGTTCCTACAGTGTGCAAACTTTCTTTGTGTTTTGATGGGGAAATTTTCACTGTAAAGATTATTTACAATTGGCAAACTTGATTTTGTTTTTTCTTTAAGAGGTCAACTTTGCGTGTTGTACTTCTGTTTTCGTTTCTGAAATGTAAATAAAAAATACATAAGTTAAAAAAATGCACGTTTTATTTGTGTTAGGTTTATTGTGTTAAATAGTTTTTTTTCCCCTCATTCTAGTGTTTTTTTATTTTTTATTGAATTATTATTTTTATTTTTTTTCCAAAACCTTTATTTATGATATTCAACATCCTGTCTTGTCCTCGACAATCAAATAAATAATAATAATTCAAAGAAGTACAGAAGCAGTACAAAACAGCGCCAGGGGGTTGTAAAGTCAATAAAGCAACTAAAGAAGAATGCAATATTTATTTATATATATATATATATATATATATATATATATATATTAGGGCTGTGAATCTTTGGGTGTCCCACGATTCGATTCAATATCGATTCTTGGGGTCACGATTCGATTCAAAATCTATTTTTTCGATTCAACGCGATTCTCGATTCAAAAACGATATTTTCCCGATTCAAAACGATTCTCTATTCATTCAATACATAGGATTTCAGCAGGATCTACCCCAGTCTGCTGACATGCAAGCAGAGTAGTAGATTTTTGTAGAAAGCTTTTATAAATGTAGAGGACAATGTTTTATCAACTGATTGCAATAATGTTAATTTGTTTTAACTATTAAATGAACCAAAAATATGACTTATTTTATCTTTGTGAAAATATTGGACACGGTGTGTTGTCAAGCTTATGAGATGCGATGCAAGTGTAAGCCACTGTGACACTATTGTTCTTTTTTAATTTTTTTTATAAATGTCTAATGATAATGTCAATGAGGGATTTTTAATCACTGCTATGTTGAAATTGTTAATACTGATACTGTTGTTGATAATATTCATTTTTGTTTTACTACTTTTGGATTGTTCTGTGTTGTGTTTGTGTCTCCTCTCAATTGCTCTGTTTATTGCAGTTCTGTGTTGCTGGGTCGGTTTGGTTTTGGAATTGGATTGCATTGTTATGGTATTGCTTTGTATTATTTTGTTGGATTGATTAATAAAAAATAAAAATCAATATATAAAAAATAATCGATTTTTGAAAAATGAGAATCAATACTGAAGCGTACAACGTGAGAATCGCGATTTGAATTCGAATCGATTTTTCCCCATACCCCTATTATATATACTTGCAGTGTGTATACAAAACAGAAAACAGAGCTAAAACTTACATTTATGAATATAAAACTTAGCCAATAGTATAACGAGGTTGCAAAGGTAAAGTTCCTTTTCAAATTGTTTCTCATACTGTGTAAATCCAAATAGCACATATTTAAAACAAAGCACACATTTGTCATGAATATTGTCCAGGATGATAGTGATCGAGTGCTTTCAATTCTAGTGTTTTTCTTTATTGCTGTTGCTGGGGCACGGTGACGCCCAAAGCGGAAGTGGAACTCCTGCTTTGTGGGAGTTGTAGTCCAATAACGCTCCAACTTCCGTAAGAGCTATGTGACCCACCGCTCTCGAGAACTACATGTCCCACGCGCCACTAAGAGACGTCCGCTTTCAGGGGACAATTTGTTTTGGTCAATACGAACTACGCATTGTCACGCTGAGCCCAAGGTCCACCGCGGTACTTTAACCTACTGGTTAAACAACAACGAATCTCTGGCAAACGTTAGCCATAACTCCTCCTCCGAAGTCTGCTTTTCACCACCCCTCTCCTTTGGGGCCACCACCCCCTTCGTCGACCACAGAAGCTAGTGAGCTAGTTAGCAAACAAGCTAGCGCTTACCAGACACTTATTACCCATGTCCTCGGAAGAAAGCCTGAGTTTAACGATCACGGATTGGCTTTTTGTTAATTCCTGGTGGCTCCTCTTGCCATTCATCATGCTGCTGGTGATCGCCGCATTCATCGTTGCATTTGTGCTGCTGTTATACATGATATCGCCCCTTATTAGCCCCAAACCCCTGAAACTGAACGGGGCCCACGTCGTGGTAAGTTCAACTTTTCAACAGCGTCCATGTTTGAATGATGTTAAATTGCCTTTGATGGTAAATGACCTGCACAGTGTTGTTGTTATCTAGCTGTCATCGTGAGCTCGTGACACTTGAGATAATCCTACAATTCGAGGAATTATTCGGTGCACAAGAGCATAAAGCTATGTCGTTTCACATTACACATTTAAACTTGCTCTAGTGCACTGTTTTCAACTTTTTCTGAGCCAAGGCACATTTTTTCATTGAAAAAAATCTGGAGGCACACCACCAGCAGAAAACATAAAAAAATTAAACTCAGCAGCCGATGTTGACAGTAAAAAGTTGTTTTTGCAATTGTTGGATATGAATTCAAACCATAACCAACCATGCATCACTATAGCTCTTGTCTCAAAGTAGGTGTACTGTCACGACCTGTCACATCACACCGTGACCTAAATTGGGGTTATTGGTGTTTTCCTGTGTGTAGTGTTTTAGTTCTTGCGCTCCTATTTTGTTGGTGATTATCATGTCATGTACGGATGGATGTACATTGGGGACGCCGTCTGCTGCTCCACATGCTGTAAGTCTTTGCTGTCATCCAGCATTCTGTTTTTGTTTACTTTGCAGCCAGTTCAGTTTTAGCTTTCGCTTTGCATAGCCATCCCTAAGCTTCAATGCCTTTTCTTAGCGGCACTTGCCTTTTTATTTATTTTTGGTTTAAGCATTAGATACCTTTTTACCTGCACACTGCCTCCCGCTGTCGTCTGCATATTGTGATCACGACAAACCATGTTCCCGACATCTACAAAGCTATTAGCTACCTGCTGCCACCTACTGACATGGAAGAGTATTACACGGTTACTCTGCCGATCTGTAGACCGTACAGACACTCAACAACGGCACATTTGCGGATTATAATTACTGGTTTGCAAAAAATATTTTTAACCCAATTAGGTGAAATTACATAATCTGTCGCGCACAGTGGTTGAAAAACACTGCTCTAATGTTACCCCATTTTTAATGCAACTTTTTACTCAGTTGACCTTGATATTTGACCTTTGATTATTCTTCAATTTCCAGGTGACTGGAGGCTCAAGCGGAATTGGGAAATGCATAGCAATGGAGTGCTACAGACAAGGAGCTTTCATTACTTTGGTGGCAAGGGATGAGGTAAATCATCAGTTTTAACTTGCAGGAACTAGAACGTGGTGTGGAAGTGGTTGTACTATGCAGTTCGTTACAGTGGAACCTCGATTGACGAACCTTAACAGTTCTTGAGCATAGTTCTTCAACTGAGAAGTTACCATGAATTGATTAACGTGGACCTCGACTTAAACAAATTGAAAAACTTATTCGGGTGTTACCATTTAGTGGTCAATTGTACGGAATATGTACTGTGCAATCTACTAATAAAAGTCTCAATCAATCAAAAGTATAGTGAAGCAGAGTTCCCCTTACGAATCAATGTAAACATGAATACCGGTAATTGGTTCTAGCCTCGACAAAAGTCCCTATTAGTAGTAGTAAAGAAACTGCACACTTTGAAGACACTAATATATATGTGTGTGTATTAGGGTTGTGACGATGCCAATATTTTGGTACCGGTACCAAAATGTATTCCGATATTTTTCTAAATAAAGGGGACCACAAAAATGGTATTATTGTCTTTATTTTAAAAAATCTTACGGTACATTAAACGTATGTTTCTTATTGCAATTTTATCGTTAAATAAAATAGTGGACATACGAGACAACTTTTCTTTTTAGTAAGTAAGCAAAGAAAGGCTCCTAATTTAGCTGCTGATGTATGCAGTAACATATTGTGTCATTTTCCATTCTATTATTTTGTCAAAATTACTAAGGACAAGTGGTAGAAAAATGAATTATTAATGTACTTGTTCATTCACTGTTAATATATGCTTACTTTCTCTTTTAATATGTTCTATCTACACTTCTGTTAAAATGTAATAATCACTTATTCTTCTGTTGTTTGGATGCTTTACATTAGTTTTGGATGATATCAAGTAGTTACAGGGTCATGGAATGGTCATAATTTAAGTTCTCATGTGTCCAGGAACGTATTTCCTGAGTTTATAAACAAAATATATATATTTTTTAAACCAAAAAAGATTTTGTGATGCTAAAAATGTTGATGTAATCATAGTAGTATCGACTAGATACACTCCTGTACTTGGTATCATTACAGTGGATGTCAGGTGTAGATCAGCCAATGGCGTTTGTTTACATTGTGACGCCGTTTGTTTACATTGTGACGCCGGTGTGTAGTGAAGCATGTTTAGCTATTCCTCATCCTGCAGGGATGATACTTGTAAGAAACTAACTTTATTTGTCGGCATAAAGGCGAGGATTAGTGATTTAGAAGTAGCTAAAACACTGCAGACTGTGGCTGGACGTTAGCCGCTAGCTAGCTAGCCATGTCTTAAAGCACCTCTTCCTGAGGACGTTTTAGTGTTATAACTTCACCTTTATCGTTAGTTTTTAAGCCAAAATGCGTCCGTTCTCCCTTTTCTGTCTACACACTGTGTCTGCTTGTAAGTACTCAGTAATTGTGCGCTGCCAAACATGTTCCTCAGCTCGTAAAACCAGCAATGTCACGACGTGACGACACGCCGTCAAGCCCGTTAAAAAAAGGGGGGGGCGCTACTTTTTAGAGGCGGTATAGTACCGAATATGATTCAACAGTATCTGGCTTCCTCACACCTCCAAAGACATGCACCTGGGGATAGGTTGATTGGCAACACTAAACTGGCCCTAGTGTGTGAATGTGAGTGTGAATGTTGTCGGTCTATCTGTGTTGGCCCTGTGATGAGGTGGCGACTTGTCCAGGGTGTACCCCGTCTTCCGCCCGATTGCAGCTGACATAGACTCCAGCACCCACCGCGACCCCGGAAGGGATAAGCGGTAGAAAATGGATGGATGGATGGATAGTATCACGGTACTATACTAGTACCGGTATGCCGTACAACCCTTGTGAGATATGGAGGGTATGGCATGGAGGGGGGTGTACCTGGGACGCTGGGTACACCGTTGAGCCCTCTGGAGACGTCGTGGGCTTCAATCAACGAAACGTCGATGAAGCAGGGTGCCCACCCGATGACCCCAATGACATACTTACCCTCCCTTTCACCACTCCACACCGACTGCTACCGTCAAGATTGTTCCTACTTACCAAAGGGATTGAAACATCTAGTTCTATTTGCTTTACTGTGTATATATGTATATATATATATATATATATGAATATATATTAATATATATATATATATATATATATATTAATATATATATATTAATATATATATATTAATATATATTAATATATATATATATATATATATATATATATATATATATATATATATATATATTAATATATATATATATATTAATATAATTATATATATTTATTAATATATATATATATATATATATTAATATATATATATTAATATATATTAATATATATATATATATATATATATTAATATATATTCTAAGGCTGCAGCTAACGATTATTTTTCTATCGATTAATCTATAGATTATTTTTTCGATTAATCGGTTAATCTATAGATTATTTTTTCGATTAATCTATAGATTATTTTTCCTTTTACCGATTATTTTTTTTATTCAAAATGAAGATGAAAAAATAAATGTAGGCCCGTTTTTTCAAAAGGCATGGCTTTTATTTACAAAAAAAAAGAAGTATGGCCACTCAGTCAACATTGACAACAACATGACTAAATATTCTGTAACAATGTAAACATTTAAAACTTTTAACATTTAACAAAATTAAAAGTAGCTTATTTGCTTTTTAATGTGCAAATATAAAAGTCAACATCCAGTGCAAATCTTAATATTCTGCAATAGTATAAGCATTTCAAAAGTAAAAGTATTGCTTATTTTGCTTTAAAATGTGCAAAAATAAAGATAAACATCCAATACAAAAAAGTGCAAAACGAAATATTCTGTAACAACAGTGTAAACATTTCAACAAAAGTGAAAGTATTGCTTATTTGCTAAAATGTGCAAAAATAAAGATAAACATCCAATACAAAAAAGTGCCAATGTAAATATTCTGGAGCACTGTAAACATTAAGTATTGCTTTTAAAATGTGCAAAATAAACATCCAGTCCAACACAGTACACAATAACCAATTCTACTCATTCCAGTGAGTGTCTAACAGTTGTAATGAAGAAAGGTTAGCATGTGTACATGTTTGGTTCTTTTCTTGTTTACAATATTCCCAGCAGCTGAAAATAGGCGCTCAGAAGGGGTCGATGTGGCTGGAACGAGAGGTAATTAGCCTTCACCTCAAGCCAGGACTGCGAGTGAGCTGAGCTGTAGTTTATATTTTTAGAAGGTCAACGGGCTCATAGTGATGTTACTAGTAGTTGACTGGGAGGTGTTTATTATCATTTGGGGAGAGTCCGCTGCCTGATGCTCACCTGCTAAACACCTATCTGCTCCACGCTGAAGCGCTGACTACATGCGCTCTGAATACGCACTGCTGATTGGCTGATAATGCTTCGTGTGTACCAATCAGATGGTTGTGTGGGTGGGACAATGCTGCGTGTGTACCAATCAGATGGTTGTGTGGGTGGGACAATGCTGCGTGCTGAGACAGACGCAGAGGAGCGAAGCAGCTTGTTAAGACTTTAGCAGCTAAAGTTAGCTTTAGCTTAGAAACTCGTTCGGTACACCCCCGTGCCGAACCGAAAGCCCCGTACCGAAACGGTTCAATACAAAACACGTACCGTTACACCCCTAGCAGATACAAATGACAGTCATGTTTTTGTGTAATGATGACAACGTATGCTCGCGCGGACGATTGACTAGTTGGTTTTCTTTTCAAATGTTCGTTCATAGCCGTTGTGCTGCTATGATAGGCCATTTCCGCTCGACACAGTGTGCATACAACAACATTATTAGGCCGTTTATTGAAATACTCCCACACTTTTGACCACTTTTGGCATGCTTTTCCCCCCTCGCTCGCACCGCTCGCATCGTCTGCTTTGATCGTCTGCTTTGCGGTCCGCCATGACGGTAGTGTGACGTAAATATGCGACGCGTCGACGCACAAAAACGGCGTCGACGTATTTACGTAACCGATGACGTCGACTACGTCGACGCGTCGTTTCAGCCTTAATATATTCATATATATATATTAATATATATATATTAATATATATATATATATATATATATATATATATATATATATATATATATATATATATATATATATATATATATATATATATATATGAATATATATTAATATATATATTCATATATATATATATATATATATTCATATATATTCATATATATATATTAATATATATATTAATATATATTAATATATATCAGACCTGGGCATTGTGCGGCCCGCGGGCCGCATCCGGCCCTTTGTGCGGCCCTGTCCGGCCCGCGTGAGGCCAAACATTTTTTTTTTATTTATTTTTTTTTTCAATCATAAATTACAAAATACATTTAAAAAACTATCTATGTCGAGTGTGCAATACAACGGCACTGCTTTTGTTTTCAAAATCGTTATTTGTATTACTTCCGTGTGGACGTATGCTCGTGCGCGATTGTGAACAGCTGCACACATATTACAAAATAAAGTTTAAAAAACATCAATGTCGTGCGTGCAATACAACTGTGCTGCTTTTGTTTTGAAAAGTGTCATTTATGTGCGTATGTCCGTGTGTAACCGGTGAGTGCAGGTGCACGGCGACACGTGATGCACAGTTATCCCCCAAAATGTCAGCTCACGCTAAAAAAAGAAAAGTTGATGAGGAATGCCGGGTTTTCAACAAGGCGTGGACTGCCAAGTATTTTTTTACAGAAATGAGAGGTAAAGCCGTGTGCTTAATTTGTGGAACACATGTTGCTGTGTTGAAGGAATATAATTTGAATCGCCACTACACAACAAAGCACGGGGAAAAATACCGGAATCTGGCCGATGGAGAGCGCGCAAGGGAGGCTGATGCGCTGATGGCAAAACGGCAAACCCAACAAGGACTTTTTACCCAATTTCACACCCACAAAGATGCAACCGTCAGGACAAGTTTCATAATTTCTCACAAAATCGCCAGAAAAAGTAAGGCGTTTTCTGACGGAGAGTTTATAAAGGAATGTTTATTGGACTCTGCTGCGCTCATATGCCCGGAGAAGAGGGCCGCATTTGAGAATGTGTCACTATCCCGACGCACTGTAACGAGGCGCGTTGAGGCCATCGCTGGAAATTTGGAGCTTCAGCTGAAGAACAGAACGGCCGACTTTGATTATTTTTCACTAGCTTTGGATGAGAGCTGTGATGTACGCGACACCGCCCAGCTGCTCATCTTTTTACGTGGGACAACTTCGGACTTTCAAATCACGGAGGAGCTTGCAGCCATGCAGTCAATTAAAGGGAGAGCCACAGGTAGTGACTTGTTCACAGAGGTAAATGCGTGTTTGGACATTTTAGGACTGAAATGGGACAAGCTGGCAGGTGTGACAACAGATGGTTGTCCAAATCTGACGGGGAAAAATGTTGGACTTTTAAAGAGGATGCAGGATAAAGTGACTGAAATTAACCCTGTGCAGAAATTGAAATTTTTACACTGCATTATACATCAGGAAGTGTTGTGTAAGACAGTGTTAAAAATTAACCATGTTGTTGATGTTGTAAGTAAAACAGTTAACTTTATCAGAGCGAGAGCGTTAAATCATAGACAATTTGTTGCACTTTTGGAGGAAAATGAGAGTGAACATGGTGACATAAGCTACCACAGCAACGTCAGGTGGCTCAGCCTGGGAAAAGTTCTGAAAAGTGTCTGGGACCTTAGAGACCAGATTCAGAAATTCTGTGGGGAAAAAGGACATGACATCCCAGAACTTTCAGATGAAGACTGGGTGGCAGACCTCGGATTCGCTGTGGATGTGACTGCACTCATGAACGAACTGAATGTCAAACTGCAGCGCAAGGGCCTTTTTGTGCATGAGATGTACAGTTCAGTGACGGCTTTCATGAGAAAGTTGCAGCTTCTCTCAAGCCAAGTGAAGGACAACATTCTGACCCACTTGCCAACACTAAAAGAAGCCACGAGATCAGCCGATCACCTCCACAAATACTCAAGCAAGTTAGAAGCACTGCATGGAGAGTTTTCGAGGCGATTTCAAGATTTCAAAACTATTGAGAGTGAAATGCACATGGTTTCTTCTCCCTTCAACTGCAGTGTGGACAATGTACCAAGCGATGTTCAGATGGAGCTCATTGACCTGCAGTCTGACCTACTTCTGGCCGAGCACTTCAGGTCAGTTTCATTGCTGGACTTTTACTCCTCCCTCAAAGAGGAGAACTTTCCACACCTGAGGAGGCATGCTCAGATGATTCTGGTCCTCTTTGGATCCACCTACGTATGTGAACAGACATTTTCTGTGATGAAGTTTAACAAATCCAAACACAGATCCTCTATCACTGATGAGCACCTCTCAGCTGTCCTTCGCATAGCCACCTCAGACATTCAGCCAGATTTCAATGCCCTTGTTCAAGCCCAGAACAGACTGGATTATTCGCACTGAAGAGGTAAAATGAGGTGGAAAACATAACAAGTTATTGTTTGTTGTATTGCAGTATTTCTATAAACTTGTTAAGTTATTTGTTGTTTTTCCTTGTTTGTGGAACAAAGTTAAAGTGTGAACAAGTTAAAAATAAATTGCAGTGATTCAATGATTGTTTTTGTTTTCTTATTTCAATTTCACATAGCCTAATATAAATATTTAAGGATTAAGAGTTTAAATAAAACCATCAAAAGCAATCTGCTTTTGTATAAAGTTAAGTTAGGTTAAATGGAATTATTATTGCTTATTTTACGGTATATCAAAAATAATATTGAGCAAAATTTAACTGAAATATTGTCGATGTGGCCCTCCAGCAGTGCTCGGGTTGCTCATGCGGCCCCCGGTAAAAATTAATTGCCCACCCCTGATATATATATATATATATATATTAATATATATATTCATATATATATATATATATATATATAAATATATATATATATATATATATATATATATATATATATATATATATATATATATATATATATATATTAATATATTAATATATTAATATATTAATATATATTAATATATTAATATATATTAATATATATATATATATATTAATATATTAATATATATATATATATATATATATATATATATATATATATATATATATATATATATATATATTAATATATATATATATATATATATATATATTAATATATATATATATATATATATATATATATTAATATATATATATATATATATATATATATATTAATATATATATATATATATATATATATATATATATATATTAATATATATATATATATTAATATATATATATATATTAATATATATATATATAAATAAACCAACATAAGGGGGTAATGGCTTAACAATCTTTTTCTATCTAAACATTACATACAGCAAGCTTAAATATCAACACGCACACACAAAACTCTTGTTTGTGCGTTCCAGAACATTAACCATCTTGGTGCTACGATAAAAAACCAAAAAAGTAAAATCATTTACCTTGTGTCAGTGAAAATTTGTGGCATTGTCGAACACTGTGGGAGTTTTGGAGCGATAAACAAGCAGTGGCTTTATGTTGTCACTGCTAGCGTTAGCACAAACTTGCAGTTTCAGGCGGTCTTTCATCGGTAGTGCCTTCTTTGCTGTAATTAAGGGCCGCTTGGACTGTCTCACCGCAATTAAAGACTTGCTACTGTACAAAGCCCTTTGCAGATAAAATCCTCAACCTTAAGTTGCCGCGAGCCGGGTGATAACTAGCTAAAACGCGAGCTCAAAGCAGTTGTCCAGCAACCCAAAGCTAAACAACAAGACTGTGAGAGTTTGGACATATTTGAAGCGTTTGTGATCACTCAAAGGGATCTCTAAGACAGGCTGACACAGTTCTGACCAGCGCAAGGTACAACAATTGTGGTAATAACACTTCAGAAGTGCCGCTCGCCGTCAAAGCTCCTCGAAGTGGCCTTGCCTGTGTGTAGAGGATGTTACGTAGGCAACCCCCGATGGCCTTAAGAGACATGAAAAATGAATGAAGTGTTCGTATATTGAGGCATGGTTAGCACACAGAGGCATATTTGGCGCGGTGTAAAGGTTCGTAAACTGCAAAAGTGGTACACCAACTTCATTAAAGTACAATTTGGCCAAAAAAAATAAATGTCCTTGGAGAGCCAAGTGTTTTCTGAGGTGGTACTTAGTGACAAAAGTTTGAGAACCACTGGTATAGTTTATTCCGAACATGCTTTGACTAAATTATAATTCTACATGTGCACAAGTCAATATGTCGGAAAAGTTGAAAGGTTTTTCTTAGCCTACGCTCTCTGTCTCCATATTCACTGATCATTTCCTGTGTTTAACGAATTCACACTTTCAATAACTCACATCTTTACCATTTTGTAAAGGAAAAGAAGCTGGCTGACAGTGTACAATAACTTATGAGATAATAATGCAGGAAAAGACCCTGGTTGCATTCTGTAAAAATATTGTCTTGTATTTTTATGTTAAGAATCTATACTTTATGGGAGGCTTTATTTTTGCAAATGTAGTTGTATAATGTGTAATTGTTAAGTTTTGCATTGTATTGTATGCAGAATATAATATGTTTTCTTTAAAAAATGTTTCCCAAGCACAAATAGTTGGCTCTAAAATGCTGCATACTCTTTAACCCCTATTGTAAATTTCAGCTCCTCGTCCCTCGCCACATCACGCTTCGTCTATTGCAGATGTTATTTTGAAGCATGATCTACACATTTTTGGCCCTAATTTAAGTTTTTTAAGCATTAACATGGCTAAATGTATTAAAATATCAATACTACAGTGGTATTTGCCACTAGAGTAGACCAAACCAATCAAAGCGCGCTGTTCAGTTTCGTAGCCACTGAATGGCTCAGCCTTAGGCAGCATCACTATATTAAATACAAAGAGTGTAAATGTGACCATGGGGGTGTTATTTTATCACTAGTGGGCTCTTATGTTAAAAAACACATTTAAAAAGGTCATAACCAGGTTTTTCTATGCTCTAGCTATGAAGATATATATTCAACCTATAATTAATCATTCCTACTTTGCGGATATTAATTTACCACGATACTAATCAACAGCGAGGGTTTTCTGTGACCCTGTGTTTGTTTATTGAAGTTATTATGTTTATTGAAGTGTGTTTTTGGGGCATGGTGTCTATATTTGAGAAATATGTGCAGTTTGTTTTTAAATCTTTTTTCTTTTTCTTTCTTTCTAGACTAAATTGCTTCAAGCCAAGAAAGAAGTCGAGAAATTTGCCATTAATGACAAACAGGTTAGTTGGTTGAAGTTTGTTTCGAACAGGTGTACAATTTCAATATGCTACATCACATTATTTTTCATTTCTCTTAACATGTACGAAAAGAAATGGAAAGAAGCGAAGCTTAAACAATCCTACCCCTTTTCCACTTCATAGCAATTTCTAACACGTGTTCATTTCCTGTTCTCAATTTGTAATACAATTTACATCTGTGAATTGTAAATACAACACAGTTCTCCTACAGTGATAAATAGTTGAGTCAGTTGTGATTTACATAATGACAAATACTTTTTTCAGCGAGTTCAAGGCGTTTTATCATAATTATTTTTCATTGTACTTTGTAAACACTTGTTGTGGTTTGAGGACTTTGAAACTGCACTTTAAAATATGTACAGTACAGGCCAAAAGTTTGGACACACCTTCTCATTCAATGCCTTTTCTTTATTTTCATGACTATTTACATTGTAGATTGTCACTGAAAGCATCAAAACTATGAATGAACACATGTGGAGTTATGTACTTAACAAAAAAAGGTGAAATAACGGAAAACATGTTTTTTATTATAATTTCTTCAAAATAGCCACCTTTTGCTCTGATTACTGCTTTGCACACTCTTGGTATTCTCTCGATGTGGTTTTCACTTCACAGGTGTGCTTGAAGCTCATGGAGAGAATGCTACAAGGGTGCAAAGCAGTAATCAGAGCAAAGGGTGGCTATTTTGAAGAAACTAGAATATAAAACATGTTTTCAGTTATTTCACTTTTTTTGCTAAGTACATAACTCCACATGTGTTCACTCATAGTTTTGATGCCTTCAGTGACAATCTACAAGGTAAATAGTCATGAAAATAAAGAAAAACGTATTGAATGAGGTGTGTCCAAACTTTTGGCCTGTACTGTAGTTGATATTTTTTGTTATTAATAATATGACTTAAAACAGGTGGTGCTCTGCATATCAGTGGATGTTTCCAGTGACTACAGTCAAGTGGAAAGTGTTATTAAACAGGTAACACTACCCTTTAATAGAAGCTTCAAGTCTATTGCAATTGTTTTTAAAATTGTTTTTTGCAGGCTCAAGAGAAGCTGGGTCCTGTTGATATGCTTGTTAATTGTGCCGGATCGTCTTTTTCTGGAAAGTTTGAGGAAGTAGAGGTTGATCGTTTCAAGGTAGGTAACTGAGAATTCAACTGTAATTCGAACTATCTACTCATATCTACAACTGAAATATAAGATACTAAAATACTTTTGCAACTCTGATCCCAACAGAGGCTGATGGAGGTGAACTACTTGGGCAGCGTCTATCCGACGCGTGCCGTCATCACCACCATGAAGGAGCGAAGAATGGGTCGTATCATGTTTGTTTCTTCCCAGGCGGGCCAGATCGGCCTTTTTGGTTACACTGCTTATTCCCCATCTAAGTTTGCCCTGCGCGGGTTAGCCGAGTCACTGCAGATGGAGGTGAATGGAGGCCCTAATGCGAGTCTCTATGTTTCTATGTATACCCGCGCGGTTTAATTTTCTTCTGCAAATGTAGCTCAGTGAACTTTGTTCTTTCTTAGATAAAGCCGTACAATATTTACGTGACGGTGGCCTACCCACCAGATACAGACACCCCAGGGTTAGCAGAGGAAAACAAGACAAAGGTAAAAATTGTCTATTCTGTTTGTTGTTGTATTGTTTAATTCTGTCCTTTGGTTGTAGCCGCTGGAAACCAGATTAATCTCTGAAACCTCAGGTGTTTGTCAGCCAGACCAAGTGGCAAAGATTATCGTTCGAGATGCAGTGGTAAGATATAACGCTTAAGCAAATACAGTACACCTCTGTGCTCATTCGTAATTGATTTGGTTATTTTTTTTTATATTGAATGAAAGACAGTTTGTCAGTGAATGTTGTCTCCTTTGGTTACCACAGCAGGGGAACTTTAACAGCTCTGTGGGTCCAGATGGGTACATGCTGTCAGCTCTCACCTGTGGGATGTCACCCGTCACCTCCATCACAGAGGGTCTCCAGCAGGTACACAGATAATCCCATTCAATATGAATGATTGTTGGGAGTTAACTCTACAACTTTTGGTAAAAAATACTATGGCTGTCAAGTGATTAATTTTTTAAATCAGATCAATCACGCTCTTGAATAGTTATTAGTCACATCTTATTACTTGTTTAATTCAAATTTGCTTAAGAAAAGACCCTGATATTTGGACACAATGCATTTTAGTCTGAATGTAATCCAGGAACTTTTTTCAAAGTTTTACTTAACCACAAGTCATCGATTTGCTCAAAACTTGGTGGCAGTTAGAGTAAGAATCAACTGCACATTTTCTAAGTATTTGCAATAATATGGCAAACAAGGTACAGATGTAGACTTATAGTAAAAACACCCATAAAAATGTTACGTAGTGCACCATTCTGCATTTACTCTTCCTTTAACCAGTTCAAACCAATTTATTTACCTTTTCAGATAACCGTTTTGATCTCTTTTTTTGGTACAATGCTATCAGTTGGTGATATGAATGACATCTTGCAGCATTTTGTCTTCACCAATGTTAAGTAGCTTCACCGTTTCTCCTTATTGTAACTAAATTGGGCATACCGCCACAAAGAATGTTTTTTTTAACATCAAAACAAATACAAGTAATGGTAAATGGGTTATACTTGTATAGAGCTTTTCTACCTTCAAGGTATTCAAAGCAGTTTGACACTATTTCCACATTCACACACATATTCACACACTGATGGCAGGAGCTGCCATTCAAGGCCCTAACTACAACCCATCAGGAGCAAGGGTAAAGTGTCTTGCTCAAGGACACAACAGACGTGACTTGGATGGCGGAAGCTGGGATCAAACCTAGAACCCTCAAGTTACTACTACCAACCGAGCCACGCTGTTTCCGCCAGAAGTCACAAAGTCGGACGCTATTTTTAACTTTTATTTACAATCTTATGCACACACTGCACAATTCCAACAGGTTTTTCCTCCCACGCAAACACTTGCGTCTTCGTGCTGTCACAGACACACAAAAACACTTCCTCATTCTCCACCAATCCGTGGCGCTTTCAGGTACAAACGATGTGTTTGTGATTATGGGGAAAATTATCAAATCAAAACCACATGAACATAAAACATTACCACCAGCAGGTCGTTACAGTATGAAAACAAATATATATACACTGTACTTATGGGGCAAATGATACAATAAGCAGCAACAATTGCAAAACGATATAAAAAATACTTGATACTAATGAATAAAAATTTGTTTTTAAATTGATCTATACATTTTTTGAGTCTTTAAGGAAAATTATATCGTCATAGTGACGATATAATTTTAATAATCCCCCCACCACCACAGGTATCTAGCCTACTTGAGCTGGCTGTCCATTTAGCTAAGGCAATGTTTAACTTACATCTGCTACTTTTGTTGACAACATTGACGCAGGTAAACTCCACCAGCGTTGTCGTTCTCCGCTTGGTCAAGTTGGTGTCGATGTAGCATTCATGCTAGCGGCGCCATCCTGGAGTATGTGCTTTGCCTTAAGATGGTATTTTAAAGGCCTACTGAAACCCACTACTACCGACCACGCAGTCTGATAGTTTATATATCAATGATGAAATCTTAACATTGCAACACATGCCAATACGGCCGGGTTAACTTATAAAGTGCAATTTTAAATTTCCCGCGAAACTTCCGGTTGAAAACGTCTATGTATGATGACGTATGCGCGTGACGTCAATCGTTGAAACGAAAGTATTCGGACACTATTGTATCCGATACAAAAAGCTCTGTTTTCATCGCAAAATTCCACAGTATTCTGGACATCTGTGTTGGTGAATCTTGTGCAATTTGTTTAATGAACAATGAAGACTGCAAAGAAGAAAGCTGTAGGTGGGATCGGTGTATTAGCGGCTGGCTGCAGCAACACAACCAGGAAGACTTTGACTTGGATAGCAGACGCGCTATCCGACGCTTGCCGCCGACCGCATCGATGATCGGGTGAAATCCTTCGTCGCTCCGTCGATCGCTGGAACGCAGGTGAGCACGGGTGTTGATGAGCACATGAGGGCTGGCTGGCGTAGGTGGATAGCTAATGTTTTTAGCATAGCTCTGTGAGGTCCCGTAGCTAAGTTAGCTTCAATGGCGTCGTTAGCAACAGCATTGTTAACGTTCGCCAGACTGGAAAGCATTAACCGTGTAGTTACAGGTCCATGGTTTAATAGTATTGTTGATTTTCTGTCTATCCTTCCAGTCAGGGGTTTATTTCTTTTGTTTCTATCTGCAGTTGAGCCCGATGCTATCACGTTAGCTCCGTAGCTAAAGTGCTTCGCCGATGTATTGTTGTGGAGATAAAAGTCACTGTGAATGTCCATTTCGCGTTCTCGACTCTCATTTTCAAGAGGATATAGTATCCGAGGTGGTTTAAAATACAAATCCGTGATCCACAATAGAAAAAGGAGAAAGTGTGAAATCCAATGAGCCCTTGTACCTAAGTTACGGTCAGAGCGAAAAAAGATACGTCCTGCACTGCACTCTAGTCCTTCACTCTCACGTTCCTCATCCACGAATCTTTCATCCTCGCTCAAATTAATGGGGTAATCGTCGCTTTCTTGGTCCGAACCGCTCTCGCTGCTGGTGTAAACAATGGGGAAATGTGAGGAGCCTTTCAACCTGCGACGTCACGCTACTTCCGGTACAGGCAAGGCTTTTTTTATCAGCGACCAAAAGTTGCGAACTTTATCGTCTGTTCTGTACTAAATCCTTTCAGCAAAAATATGGCAATATCGCGAAATGATCAAGTATGACACATAGAATGGATCTGCTATTCCCGTTTAAATAAAAAAATGTCATTTCAGTAGGCCTTTAAACTTATTGTGCGCCGATGAAAAGAAAGTTAGTAGCCGCAATGCCAACAAATTTCCTCAGTTTTATCTAAAGTTCCGTAGGAGTGTGTTTTAAAGTGAAATTGGCCTCCTCTCATCACTCATCTTTGCACCATGTAACAATAGGCGCCGACTTCCAGGTTTACATGTGGTCATAACAAATAGTGTGATTAATCTACATACATCCTTGATTGGGGTGTAAAAAAACAAGTGTGCAATTTTCTTAACGTGTTCCTGCTGAGAATATTGACCAAATAACATTGAAGAGTTGCATAGCTTTGCTACAAGTACTAGGGGTGTAACGGTACACAAAAATTTCGGTTCGGTACATACCTCGGTTTAGAGGTCACGGTTTGGTTCATTTTCGGTACAGTAAGAATACAACAAAAAATAAATTTTTGGGTTATTTATTTACCAAATTTGCAAAATCTTCCACCAAAAATATTTTATGCGAAGTAATCCGAACCTTGGATAGGTCAATAATTCATAATAACATTGATTTTGAGTCAATATTATGTTTTGAGCAATGACAGTTTGAAAGAAAAAAAAACAGCTTTGTTTTATTAGTCAACATGGCAACTTTTTCTAAATTACATTTAACCTTGAAGCTTTTTTATTTCACTTTTGTTATGTTTTTGTTTATTTTAATAGTATTTTTAGAATGTGCCGTGGGCCTTTAAAACCTTAGCTGTGGGCCGCAAATGGCCTCCGGGGCACACTTTTGACACCCCTGCTATAGATAATTAAAAATTAAATCTGATAAATCTATGGATAAAAAGCAGAGCCTGGCGACGCATGCGCGTTCATCATAACTCTCTCGCTCTCTCTGTCTCTGCCCCTCCCTCACGAATGCTGCTGCGTGCACAATTTGTTTTGTTTTTACCCCTTCTTAACCCTGAACGTACATTGAAAATACACGCAACCCTAACTCAAAATGCCGGACATTCGAGGCATTTAAGAAACTCCGCCCTGACAGCTCCGCAAAAGAGGACATGTCCGGTGAAAAGAGGGCGTATGGTCAGTCTATCGTAGCCTATTAGCTGCTAGCATGCCATGTGTTGTGCCTCGGTGTGCACTGTTTACACAACGTGCGTTGCGCTATTTAATATGTCTGGAAACTTGTTCAGTACACCTCCGAACCGAACCGACACCCCCGTACCGAAACGGTTCAATACAAATACACATACCGTTACACCCCTAACAAGTACAATGGAAATTATACTGTAAGTTAGGTCTGCAACTAACAACTATTTTGATGGTCGACTAGTCAACGATTATCTTAACGATTACACGACTAATTATGGAACATAATCCCATTCAGTGGCTCTAACTTGCCATCTGCTTTTAAATCTAGCTTAAGATATGTTTGTGTGATAACTAACAAAGATGACTAACTAATTCAGAAATATTTATACTGTAACTATGTTTGCTCATTAGGCTGTTACAAAAAACAAAATAACTCAAACTTTTGTCCATTTAAAAGCAGGGACAGGCCCAGTGCTGACAAAAACTTAATACATTTTTTATGGAAACAAAGGACTATAAAAACAGCTTTGGTGTTTGCTTTTATTGCTGCTATCCAACTTCCTAAAAAAAAAGTGTGCAGTGTTTAAAAAGCTGCACATTGGTATTTTGTTGATTGACTCCTGGCATTTTAGCTATCTAATAGATTTGATTAATTCACAACTGTAGCTACATAGGGAGTAAGTAAATACATATTAATTACATAAATAAATAAAGTTCTCCTAAATAATTGATTTTAAAAAAAAAAGTAAAATAGACTGAGTCACCAATATGTGGGATGTTTTGTTTAGGCACTCAATTCCACGGATAGACTAGTTTGTTATGCATAATTCTTGGCCGTACGATAATCGAGATGGTACATTTTTAAAAATGTTAACCGAAAACCATATCACAGGATCGGTAGGTTGTGAGTTCAAATCCCGGCCAAGTCATACCAAAGACTATAAAAATGGGACCCATTACCTCCCTGCTTGGCACTCAGCATCAAGGGCCTAGAAGTGGGGGTTAAATCACTAAACATGATTCCCGGGCGTGGCCACCGCTGCTGCCCACTGCTCCCCTCATCTCCCATGGGGTGAACAAGGGTCAAATGCAGAGGACAAATTTCACCACACCTAGTGTGTGTAACAATCATTGGTACTTTTACTTTAACTTAATCCGAAGTTTTGACTGTTCAGTATTTCTTTATTTTAGTTGAACCACTTTAGTACTAGCGTCCGCCGCAGAAAAACATTTGTTTGTGGGCTATTGCTTTTGTCAGAGTTACAAACTTCAGCAAAAAATAACCCTGTTGTGCATATCCACAAATGTCTACTGCAGAGGACGCTGGTTCTCAGGAGGATATAAAGTGTAAACAATTGGAGGATGCTCGAGGGGATACATTGTGGTCATCTAAAACCACACATTTGTCATTTTCAAAAGAAAAATATCGTCTTTAGTCCTCTTCTGCTTCGATTGTTTGCCTGAGGAGTACTTTGCTTCCAGTGGATTTTGGAGACTTAGCAACATGTTTACAGTAGAATTTCCACTGAATCAGTAAAGCTACACAGAAAGAAGAAACGGAAGAAATCCTGTTTCAGATCTTCTGGTGTTTCCAATGAAGGATTATTTTTAACTCATCTGACTCTTGCAACACCTTCTCCTTTGTGCAGATTGTCACCATGGGCCTGTTCCGCACCATCGCCCTATTCTACCTGGGAAGTTTTGACAGCATCGTGCGGCGCTGCATGATTCAGAGGGAACAGTCCAAGGCGGCGGACAAGAGAGAGTAACCCCCTTCGAACCAGCCCAGGACAGCAGCTATCCACTATCCATCTTCGTGTGTGTGTCCCCTCTCCCACCATGACGCTTATTGTCATGGGAGCAGCCTTACTTTCCCACAGGTGTGTTTATTTGTAATGAAGGGAGGTGATCGTACACATTAGCAGGCGTCCTCTCACAGGAAAAGCAATATCCTGTCGGACCGGTTGTGCCAAATATGGCCAGAAATTCCCTCCCTCGGGAGCTGTAGTCATAACAAGACAGGTGAGTAAGTCACCTTTTTGTCCTAACCTTGCATGCATCAGAAAAACATGTTATAAATGTATAGTTTCACCTAATAGGAATCGTCCGCAACCTTTTTCCGAGTCTTTGCAGGCAAAGACCACTCCTAATAACGTGGTTTTGTTTTTGTGCGCACACATCTTCTGTGGTGTAATTCGCGTGTTTTATTTTTAGTACAAATATAATTTTAGTAAGAAAGAAGGAGAGAGTTTTAACCATGTTTCCACCAGGCAGTCCAGTTCTTCGCCATGGTAACAAATTGGCTGAGCTGAGTGTTTCCATATCAGTGCTGTTGCCACTTGAACAAAAATGGTACCCAACAGGGGTATGGTTGCTTTTTAAATTGCAAAAAAGGACATTCCGTAACCGCTTGGTGGAAACAGGACGCTTAAGTGTTCCCATGTGTGCTACGACTGAGCCAGCCGTCGGCGAGAGAAAAGCCATTTACCATCTCGTTCCATTACATCCCTCTTTATTTAACCAGGTACTATTATTTCAAGCAGTCATGTGACTGGAAGCTCAGGTGACTGTTACTGATCACCTCAACTATATTGTAAATATTGTCTTTTGCTTATTCTCTCTACATAAGGAGGCGTACATGCAGTTTTTTATGTGTCATTGCACATATTCCACCATGCCAGTGTCGATCAGCGTTGACCTAAATCAGGGCAGAGAGTCGCTGGTCGAGTAATGCCCCAGTAGGTCCAGTGAGGGCGCTAGAGATTTGCTTTACATGCAAACCCTGCACAAAAGCTCAATTGTCACATTTCCCTTGGAAATAGCATCAAAGCTTTGCGTAATAGTGTTTACCTTAGAGGAAAAAAAGTACAACCTAAAGTTGTGTGAGCCGGTGAGAATGTACTTTCCATAGGGTTTTTTTGTTTTTTTTTATTACGCCGATATTTGCCAAAATGTGTTAAGACGATTCTTTTAAGATTTTTGTGGCCGCTGCATGGCGAGCCGTTCTAAGCCTTAAGACGTGACTACTGATCAAACGACAGGAAAGTGTGGCCTGACACGTGTATAGTTTATTAGTTGTATCACATTTTCACTGTAAACCGCCAACTTTTCTTGTCTTTGTGTGACTAGTTTGTCAATAATAGAAGAAGAAGAAAAAAAAAAGAAGCCTTAGAGGAACTCGAAAAATGAGAGTGAGAAACCATGACTCGTGTTTGACGATGTTCTCATTTGATTTTGGCTTCAAGGCGTGCAAAGCTTCTGTCACGTGTTGCTTTCAAACTCTTTCATTGTCTGGATGTAGCGACACTGTAGGTGATAGAACATGTAGCTTGTCATTTTAACACTGTTAAGCTATGCAAAGCTAAGCCTGCGCCTACAATGTGTTTGAGCATTTACAGTTAGGATTACTAACAGGCTGGTTGCCATGCACCATTAAAAAAAACAGCTCTTACTTTAAAGTATTTGTTTTTCTTTATTTCCTGTCGAAACTTTTACCCCCTTTCACCTAGTGTGCCATGGAAATCAAACTGTCAGAAATATGGAACATGTGTCTTGTCTTATTTCTGACATGTTGAACTGAATAAATACATGTGACGAAATTTGAACGCATGTTTGATTTCTGTTTTTTTTGCTCATATTGTATAAAAAAAAATGTATACTGCTTCTGACCTGCCTGTAGTCATAGTAGCTCAGAGCTTCTCAATTATTTTTTGGAATACGACTGAGAATATGATATGTATTTATCTGGACAAAACACTCTTGAGTTGCTGGCACCAGCACCCACAAGCCACCTAACTGATTTCTATTTATTGTTTCTAATAATTGTTTTCTGTCACACCTCCTCCAGGACACAAATGTCCAAACAACCCCTGAATTGAAATCCTTACCTCACAATTTTTATTTAGATCCTCATTACTGGCACGTTCCCAGTTAAAGCACTTTTAAACGTGTTTAAATTCCAGTTTCAAGGCCATTTAAAATGGTTAAAATATACTATAAGCCAGTGGTTCTCTAACCCTTTTTCACCAAGTACCACCTCAGAAAACACTTAGCTCTCCCAAGTAACACCATAATGACCAACAATAAAATACAGTAGGGTTGTAAGTAATCATTAAAAACGGCAGAGGTTTTATTTAACAAGCATATCGGTAGGTTGTGAGTTCAAACCCCGGCCGAGTCATACCAAAGATTATAAAAATGGGACCCATTACCTCCCTGCTTGGCACTCAGCATCAAGGGTTGGAATTGGGGGTTAAACCACCAAAAAGTATTCCCGGGTGCGGCCACCGCTGCTGCCCACTGCTCCCCTCACCTCCCAGGGGGTGATCAAGGGTGATGGGTCAAATGCAGATAATTTCGCCACACCTAGTGTGTGTGTGACAATCATTGGTACTTTAATATGTAATATTTTGGCCACTGTAACAATACACAGTTTGAATATGTAATTGATTCCTTGGCGTACCACTAGATGGAGCCTGCGTACCATACGAGGTACTCGTACCACAGTTTGGGAATCCTGGCTATAAGCTCTGCTTCTGTCTGTGGAACTGTAAACATGAAATGTGCGTTTGACATGGGATTTTATATTTTTTTCTTTTTTAGTATAATATGGGATTTAAAATGTTCCACATCCGGTACATGAAGATGAACTATTGCTGGGCCCCATCACAACATTGCAGACATGATGCCAAGCAGCTGAAGGGAGGAAGCCTCTTAATTATCCTAATTAAGCTTAGCTTACGTGCATCCATTACACAGATGGCTTACATGGCTGATTCTTCTTATTATTTTTTTTTACAACTATGCAATGATTTCCCCCCTTCTCTTGCAGTTCCTAATGTGCACTTGGAGGCTCCAGAGCGCAGCCAAAGGGTGCACTTTGCGTACATGACGTCAAGAATAGCTCACTAAGCACAGAGGAGGCGGCTCCTGAGGAAGTGGACTCCCAGTCCGATCGCGTCTGGCTCTTACGCCGACGGTTTGCGGCGTTGCAACTTTGCGCCCCAATTCCACCTCCAAACCCTCCCCACACCTCTTCTTCCACGTCTGGGTGATGCGTACCGGGAATAGATCCGCACTCTCTCCAGCCTCTTCCGCGTATTGGATTTACAGGCGAACCTGGGCGCTGAAGGCAGCGTTTTGGGGGACTTTTACGACCTGCTCCTGCGTGGGATTTCGGCGTTGAGTGGGTTCGGTTTCGATGCAGCCCACTTTTGGACGAGGCCGTGCAGAGAAGCGCGCACACGGACGCACCATGCATTCGGTTTAAGAGCCCATCTGATCCAGTCCAAAGTGCCAAATTAAGCCCAGATGGCGAACGAGTGTAACCGCACCATCGTGGAAAATTACATCTGCCATAAACTCTCCAAACGCGGCTACGAGTGGGGGTTCGGCGCCTCCCGGGAGGACGATGCTGCTAGTAACGGGCCACTAGTTGCCCCCTCGCCGACTTTGGTGCACCGGTGCCGCGAAGCCAGCGCCGGGCCCGACGGCGACGGCAACCAGAGCCTCTGCAAGCGAAGCCCCGGTTCGGAGCCCGAGCAGCTCGCCGCCATCCACCGGGTCCTCCGCGAGGCCGGGGACGAACTTGAAAGACTTTACCAGCCGGACTTCACCGAGATGTCGCGGCAGCTTTATCTGTCCTCCACCACGGCCCAGCGGAGGTTCGCCGAGGTGATTGACGAACTGTTCCGGGACGGCGTCAACTGGGGCCGGATCATCGCTTTCTTCGAGTTCGGGGGCACCGTGTGCGTGGAGTGCGCCACCAAGGAGGAGATGACGTCGCAGGTGGACAACATCGCCGAGTGGATGACGGAGTATTTGAACGCATCCCTCAACAGCTGGATACAAGACAACGGGGGCTGGGTAGGTGGCATTCGGTTATAGTTGTTTGCTAATGCGTGAAAAATCCACGGGCTGTGCTTTGTGTGTGACTTCAGATCTAAACATGACCTCAAAGAGCACATTAAATCACATTTGCACATCAACCGAAAGCTTTAGATGTTCCCATTACGCACGAAGGCACAAGATGGGCGGCCTTCACCCGTACGCTACTGTGATTGGTTGTTGACGTTGGCTGTCAAATATCTCTGGCCAATCAAAGAGCGAGAGCTGTGTCACACCTCCCGATGCTTTAGCATAAGCCCCGCCCTCTCTGGCAGTCACGCATCTGTCAGCGCTGCACTGTCGTGACACTAAAATGCTCCGCTTCAAATCTGTGTTTGTCACCTTTCGCCTACAAATGTTGAATATTATGTTTACATGTAACATTTGGAAGACAAGATGCGGCTTTTTAGACCGCGCATTGGCTTGTTGCCAGGGCGATTACTTTGACATTCAAGTATATTACCGTGTCGTCCAGTGAGACTTCATGGCTGTTTCTTCTCAAACTTTTCCATTCCCATAAGCGCCAGCCTGTGCCACAAAAATGACACAATACGGCACTTGTGTGGTCCACTAAACAACTTTCACAATAACAGTGTGTCCCCACACTGTTATGGGTTTAAACTTAAGTTTCTTGGAAATCAGTTTTTGTGGAACCCTGCTGTCTTGTTTACAGATTTACTATATCAAAAGGTCATTGAGACTAGTAAAGATCAAAGTAACAAACTTAGCACCATGTTAGAATAACAGAGCCAAAAAATAGGCAAGCTCAAACAGATCCGCAAAAACACTGATAATAATGTGCATGTCGGGACAGTAGTTGGCGATGTCTCGCTTAGTCTTGTCTTGCAAAAGAGTTATAAGCAGGGACTTAGCACCAAATTCATGTCAACATCCGGCTTTGGTGAGCAAATTGTTTTTACGGTGGCCGAATTTTCAATACATTACTGGTCCAAAGTGCGCAAATAGGACATAGAAATATACACACATACGTGCATATACCCATTACCTCCCTGCTTGGCACTCAGCATCAAGGGTTGGAATTGGGAGTTAAATCACCAAGAACGATTCCTGGGCACGACCACCGCTGCTGCTGCTCACTGCTCCCCTCACCTCCCAGGCGGTGATCAAGGGTGATGGGTCAAATGCAGAGAATAGGTCAAATGCAGAGAATAATTTCGCCACACCTAGTGTGTGTGTGTGACAATCATTGGTACCTTTTAACTTTATTTTATATATATATATATATATATATATATATATATATATATATATATATATATATATATATATATATATATATATATATATATATATATATATATATGTGTATTAGGGGTGTGGGAAAAAATAGATTTGAATTCGAATTGCGATTCTCACGTTGTGCGATTCAGAATCGATTCTCATTTTTCAAAAATCGATTTTTATTTATTTAAAAAAAAAAGTTTTATATTAATCAATCCAACAAAACAATACACAGCAATACCATAACAATGCAATCCAATTCCAAAACCGACCCAGCAACACTCAGAACTGCAATAAACAGAGCAATTGAGAGGAGACACAAACACTACACAGAACAAACCAAAAGTAGTGAAACAAAAATGAATATTATCAACAGTATCAATATTAGTTACAATTACAACATAGCAGTGATTAAAAATCCCTCATTGCCATTATCATTAGACATTTATAAAATAAAAAAGAACAACAGTGTCACAGTGGCTTACACTTGCATCGCATCTCATAAGCTTGACAACACACTGTGTCCAATATTTTCACAAAGATAAAATAAGTCATATTTTTGGTTCATTTAATAGTTCAAACAAATTTACATTATTGCAATCAGTTGATAAAACATTGTCCTTTACAATTATAAAAGCTTTTTACACAAATCTACTACCGTAATTTCTGGACTATAAGCCGCACCTGACTATAAGCCGCACCAGCTAAATTTAGGGGAAAATACAGATTGCTCCATATATAAGCCGCACCCGACTATACGCCGCAGGGTTTTGATGTGTAATTACCGTAGTATATAGGGGTTCCTGCTACCACGGAGGGGATTGTCGGGACAGAGATGACTGTTTGGGAACGCAAAGCGTCCCATTTATTAACAATAAATCTTTCAATCATTCAATCAAACTTTCACATCTTTGACATGGCGAACAGCATTCGTGCAGAGTACAAATAATACAACGGTGCAAAGTAATACAAAGTGCTCGCCTGTACGTTATCAAAATAACCCGCCTACCGGTATATGAAAAGTCAGTCTTTAATCATTGCGTCATCGTCTTCCTCCTGCGTACTAAAACCACCGAAATCCTCTTCGTCGGTGTCGGAGAAGAACAGGCCGTAAATAAGCCGCACCCTTGTATAAGCCGCAGGGACCAGAACGAGGGGAAAAAGTAGCGGCTTATAGTCCGGAAATTACGGTACTCTGCTTGCATGTCAGCAGACTGGGGTAGATCCTGCTGAAATCCTATGTATTGAATGAATAGAGAATCGTTTTGAATCGGGAAAAAAATCGTTTTTGAATCGAGAATCGTGTTGATTTTTTTTTTTAAAAATCGATTTTGAATCGAATCGTGACCCCAAGAATCGATATTGAATTGTGGGACACCCAAAGTATATATATAATATATATATATATATATATATATATATATATATATATATATATATATATATATATATATATATATATATATATATATATATATATATATATATATATATATATATATATATATATATATATATGTACATCTATCTATCTATATGTATATATATATATGTCAGAGGGATTTTTAATCACTGCTATGTTGAAATTGTAACTAATATTGATACGGTTGATAATATAAATTTTTGTTTCACTACTTTTGGTTTGTTCTGTGTCGTGTTTGTGTCTCCTCTCAATTGCTGTTTATTGCAGTTCTGAGTGTTGCTGGGTCGGTTTTGGAATTGGATTGCATTGTTATGGTGTTGCTGTGTATTGTTTTGTTGGATTGATTAATAAAAATAAAAACTTTTTTTTTTTTTTTTTAAATAAAAAAAATAAAAAATCGATTTTTAGAAAATGAGAATCGATTCTGAATCGCACAACGTGAGAATCGCAATTCAAATCGATTTTTTCCCACACCCCTAATTATATATATATATATATATATATA